>NC_090128.1:21444367-21750305 GCF_040581485.1 Linepithema humile | reverse complement strand
ATATGCGGGGAATGAAGGATTAATCATTCATTGTCTAGAATTAGATAATTATTAGAGTGTCATTCGCGTTTACAAATTTTATTTACAAATTGCATTTACAATCTACAAGTATGTAGTACATTGTAGTATAATTAGCAAAGTATTCATTAAATTACATAAGATTATCTAAGTCATTATTATAAATTATTGTTGAAACGTTATATAATTTCTTATTATATAAATTTGCTGAAAATTTTAAAATAGTTCATTTTTGCGATATATTTAAAAATATGTTTAAACAATCGATTTGTGTTGTTTGCATGCATTTGCTTCAATTATTACTATCAAGTGTATGATCGAGAATGCAATTCCAACAATGATTATGTGTGTGCAACTACGATGCAATTTTGTAGAACGTATTTCTTTAATATTCAAAGTATCTAGAAATGCATGCTCAATATATCTTACTGTATTAACTATCAGTATTAACATTTTGTTATGATTTTAATACTCACGCAACACACTGGCACATAAAATCACCGTCCATTGCGCGCAATGTGGTCGAAGCCAATCTTCACTTTTTGATATTATTATTTATTACTTCCTCGTTGTCTTCATTTTACGTTCTCAGCGATGATGTTACATCACGAAAGTAGCTCGCGTAATGCTTATTTGATAATTTATCCGATATCTCTTTGTTATTATCACTGTAATACATATATTGTACGTTTTATAATCGTTTGATTGATGCATCTAACGTTGATTAATGGAAATGCTGAAAATTAAAATTAAATGCTAAATTAATAATAAAAAATTTGATACTAATCTAATGATAACAATTTTATTTATAAAATAATATTTTTCAAATAATAAATAAAAGATACGAATTAATTAAAATCGTTTAAATTTCTCTCAGTGAACACTTGGAAAATAGAGAATATTTTGTAAAGACGGATGTACATTATATTTCTCCGAAGAATCTCTAAAACGCGTCAAAAAAACATTTTAAAAGATATATTTAACATACGATTCACACGATTATGACGAAGAATCGCCACAAGATAATATCTGTATTTTCCGATCGACTCGTTATCGATGTATTTTATATGGAATTGTATAAAGAATATAACTGTTTGTACAAATAAAGAATTATTAAACGCCACTATGTGATAATATATCGATTTATCAATTTGTAACAAATCCTTGATAATGTATGATTTAAACTAAATAAATATGATTTGGAAAACCTAAAATTCAAAAAGTGAAAAAATATATAAATACATTACATAATATTTTGAAGCGTAAGTAGGGGAAGGTGGGGTAAGACGGACCGCGGGGTAAAATGGTCCATTTGCTAGATCTTATTAGTAAGTACCTCTATCTGCTGGATAAACATAAAATTAATTTCTTTTTTGATGCTTTTTAACTGTTTAAAAATTACGTCATTATATCATAAGACTATCGTAAGTTATTTATAAAGAAACGTCAAATTCTTGCAAATAGATCTCGTGATCTAATTTCTTAGTATTACATTTTAAGTGACTAAGATTGCAAAACTTAATATTTTTAAATTTTTCTACAAGTTCCATATTTCTGGTTATTGAGAAGTAATATTTCATCAGTTACATTTAAAAAATAATTTTGATACAGGTAAATAAAAATAAGATAATATTAATGTTGTTATGTGGGGTAAAATGAACCAATTTAAATGGGGTAAAACGGACCAATTTATATATTTGAAAAAGCGGACCACAGTGCTATCGATGATGATAAGAAGATAGATAATAACACTTTAATGGATATTGCATCGCGATTAAACACTCGACAACAACAATTAGTATACATCGTAATTTCTTTTACAAATATAATAAATAAAGTAAGCTTTAATTATTTTTTCAAACATTTTATTTCATAGATTTCATTATATTTCATAGAGCAAGTACATGGGTGATCGTGTCATCAAAAAACTTGGTCTTGATTTAAATAATTATATAAAGTACTTTCACAATGATAAACAAAGTTTTTGAAGAAGTAACAAGCTTCAGATTATCGCTTAATTAAATTCAATGTGTAATTGTACAATATAATCATTAATTCAAGAGTTATACAAAAATACACAAAAGATTAAATTTTTAACTTACGGCACATCAACTAATATTGTAACTATTTTTCGCAAATAGAGTATATAAAAGGAGTATATATCTCTCTCTCAAACTAAACTATGTAAATCCTGTGAATATTGATATAATGAAAAAGTTAAAAAATCATACACCCATCCACCTCTTACATAGAAATGCTTTTATACACTGTAATAATGATTATTGTCATTGTTTTTCATTTCAAAATATAAGATCTCCTCTTCTTCTACGTAAAGCGTTTCTAGCTGCCATTCAAAAATAGTAATCTAATATGTATATGTCAAATATACAGATAACCGCTACGTTAGCGTAATCGCAACCCTTGATTAATGCATTGCGAAAAATTGACTTCTCCATTTGCGTCTATCGGCACATTTATACAGATAATAGCTCTATAACAGTAACACAATAGTATTCATACATTATATGAAGAAATCGTGCAATTGCACTCAAAATTGGCTTCATTTCTTAATTATTTATAGCAGAGATAGGAATTAGTTGCAACTTTCGGCTCGATTTTCTGATTGACGCCTACTGTTCCCTTCTTGTCACTCGTATGCTAGCAACGAGTCACCAAACGCGCTAACAACGCCCATCTTAGTTAAGAAGGTGCGTGATACTCATTGTCAGCCTCAGGAATGTCCATATCACAAATGCAACAAGATAATAAATATGGGACGATAGATATTCACATCACCCGTGAGGTACTATTTTTGACGCGTTTTTCAACAATAGTACCTCACAGGTGATGTAGAAATCTATATTTATCTCATATTTATTATCTTGTTGCATTTGTGGTATGAACATTCCTGAGGCTGAATATCGCGCACCTTAGTTACGCGCGTTGTTAGCGCGTTTGACTAGTTACTAGCATGCGAGCGGCAAGGAAAGGGCAGGAGACGTGAATCAGAAAATCGAGCCGAAAGTTGCAACTAATTCCCATCTCTGATTTATAGAACAACATATACATTCAATTCTACGTATTGTAGAGTGGACGATATTATGAAGATATATCATAATAGTAGAAGATATATCATAATAGTATTCCGTCCCTTACATCAATGCCCATTCTTTCATCATCGACGTGTAAAAATTAACCATTGTCAAAATTATCAAATTATATCTAAACAGAAAAAAAATAATCAAAAAATAAGTATAACTTTTTTTAAACATTTTTTAAACATTTTTTTAAACATTTTTTTAAACATAACTTTAGTTTTTTTTTTTTTGTAAATTAAAAATTACTAAAAGTATGGAATTGTGATATTGTTTATAAAATAATATATAAAATGCATTATGACATATTATATTATGTAATATTTTTCAAAAGTTTCTCTCGCACAGTAGATATTTGAAAAGTAGAACTTATTTTCAAGATAGATACATATTTGTAATATGTCTCTGAAAAATCTTTAAAATTCTTTAGGAGGATATTTAGAAAGATATGTTTAACGTATGATTCATACGATTCTTGTTATAAAGAATTTCCACAAGATAACATCTATATTTCTCAATCGACTTGTTATCCGTGTATTTTATGTGCTGTTGTACAAAGAACTAATTATTGGTTGCTCAATTAAGTAGGGAAATAACAGGCGCCGTTATGTCATAATATATTGATTTATCAAAATAAAAAATTTTCAATTATATACTATTTAAATTAAATAAATAAAATTTTTGAAATAAATTTAAAATTAGTTTCAAATGGTTCAATGGAAACATATGGAAATATTCAATAAAATTCTCTTATAAACTTAATTTTTATAACACTAAAGCGTGAATACTACTTCTTTCGATGTATTTTGCTGTTTTATTGCACAAAAATGCCTTATATTCGAACAAATTGACCCAAGATTTTATTTTCGAGATAGTTACTCTTTTGTTTATTTGTAAGACAAATCTTGTATCAAAAGACAAAAGAGTTATTATTATTTTGTCAGATATATTCTATAATATAAACAGCAAAACATTTAAAAATTATTAAAAAAATTTTATATGTAATTACGATTCAAAAATTGCTATTTTGTACTCTATTAAATAAAGAACTATATAAGAAATTTTATTAAACCCGAAAATCAAACAGTATTTTATTACTTTTTATTAATCTGATATGCAATTTGGAAATTTTTGTCGTTTTTATATATTTGAACCATAACTGTATATAAACTAATAATAAAATATATTTTTAAAAAATTTGCAGATATCAATAATAGAGACAAATGCAAAACAGTAAAATAAAATATAAATTAACGAAGCGATGAGACAAGCTCTTCATTGTCACGATCCTTAACTCTAAATTAAATTATGAAAAGAAACCACTTGTACGTATCAATCACAGTTAATCTCAGTGTGTAGGTTTGCTTTCGTTCTTTACACACACTCAACACTCCAACTTTGCATAAATTTGTGGTTACTTATTATTTACTTATCATTTACGGCAATGGCGATTGCACCGCTGTTTCTGACGTTTTGTGACAAGATTCCTCATCAATACTTTCGTTCTCTTTATTCTCCATCTCGGTTTTATGAGCGACAGCGTAATTTTTCAAATATTCTACCACCTGCACATGCCCGAATGTCTCGGCTTCGTCGACTGGTCGTTTGCCCCATCTAAAAATATAATATATATGTTTTTATAGCGAAATTATATCTCTCTTCTCTCTATCTCTCTCTTCTCTTTACATAGATCTAAGAAACAGAAACACAATTTTTATTTTATTAAATGTATTGATTGTGAGATGACAAATTAAAAAAATATTTAAATATATACATTGTTACAACACAAATTAAATCGTTATAACACATTTGAATTTGATCTTGCGACACTCACCTGTCCTTGGGATGATGTGGGACTCCGCATTGTTCGATCAGAAACTCGACGCAATCCAAATGGCCTTCGCTGGCGGCCAAGTGCAGTGCAGTTCTACCGTCGTAGTCTGACAGAGTCATATCCATTCCACTCAGTCGGTGTCTAAAATATGAGAATTAAATAATAATTATAATTAATAAAATACAAATTAATATTCTGTAATATACTCGTAAATTTCGAATGTAACATCATTAATAAATATTTGTTATCTTGAAGAATGTCTTGCTATTCTCTTCGAACCAATCATAATTTTTTTGCACAAAACTATCTTTTATTATAAAATATTTTATCGCGATTTTAATTCAAAGACTATGGGCGGTATTCATAGTCCGTTCTTATATTCAAAATCGTCTTAAGCACGGACTTATATTCGCTCTCTTCGTCAGACACAATCTATGTGTGACGAAGAGAGCGAATATAAGTCCGTGCTTAAGACGATTTTGAATATAAGAACGGACTATGAATACCGCCCTATGTAAATCTTTACACACTTCTTAAATTTGGAAAAGAGAAAAATTCTCGTGCAAGTAATTATTATGAAATATAGTACATGCATGTAATATTGTAACACTATGTTTAATTTTACGTTGAAATTTTATCATGCATTTTTTCTGAATACAGAAACGTGTGATAAAGAAAAAAAAAAAAATACCACACGATTATACAAGTCCGCTCATTTTTATTGAACAGGTTTTTAAAAGGAGTATTTCACCTTCTCATCGCTGTGACGTCACCACTGGCAGCACTGAACAGAAGATTAACGATCGAGAGACCTTTCGTCTCATACTTATGCCGTCTTGGGTCCTTCTTGTTCGTCGCATGTTTCAAATTGTCATATCTGCGATCATAATAAACGGACTAAATTAATCGGCATAAGAAAAACGAATAATAACGAAAAAAAACATGTCTTCGATTTCATATGACGTTTATGATTGATGATATAAACTGTGGTAAACAAAAAAATTGAGATAAATGTAAAAGAAATATTCAGTAGAGTTGAAATATAAGCGTAGCACAACCGTGAAAGTTATATTAAGCATTTAAACAAGAGATAACTTTTTATATTTAAAAAATGTTTCAATGTCTTTAAATAATTTAAATTATTTTAATTTTTTATCGATCTCTTTGTCTTTCTCTCTCTTACCTGTGAAAGTTAAACTCACGCACAAGTTCTTCGCAGAATTGTAAACCGCGACAAGAATTTCCAAGCGGATCCAAAGGTGGAGACCATGTGCAAATTCCCATAACATTTGGAATTACCACTAGAAGACTTCCCGACACACCGGATTTCGCTGGTATACCCACCTAAATACAATAAAATACAATGTTTCTCAATTTTGTATCAATTTGTATGGCTAATATTAATATGTAAAGATTAATATTACATGTCAAGTTCCAAAATTTCTTTAATTCACATTTATTTATCATTATTATCATTTATTCTTTAATTAAAAAAAACGGATCACTTTTGTTGCAGTATTCCACCTTCGCGTAATTATTATGAGATTTTCAACTCACATTAAATGCGAATTGTCCGCTGTAGTCATACATGCCGCAGCTATGCATAAGACTCAACACGTCACGAACGCTTTCCGGTTTTAAAACCTTCTCCTCAGTTATCGGACATATGCCACCATTCGCAAGCGTAGCTGCCATTACCGCCATCGTCTCGCAATTCGCTTCCATGGCACAACACTTTGCAATAAAAAATTTATTTGTCAGCATTTTATATACATTACTCCACAGAAAATAGAGAACACTTTTCAGACGCTTAAAGTAGAGGAAAATAAAAAATTTTTGGAGAACGGCCAAAAGCATGTAAAAGTACAAGTTTCATCCTTTAAAATGCTTTTTTAATTTTTTGCCTACGATGATTTTTCGCTGAGTTACAACGGTTTGAAAATTGATGTATTTTTAGCGCTTAAACGTCTCGACACGGCAGAGCAAAGCGACCGAGAATGGCTGAGTGCGCGCCATTAAAACGGCATCGGCGCGCACTCACTACGATAATTTTCCGCCGAGTTTCAGCGATTTAAAAATTACTCCATTTTGTGCGTCTGAAAATTGTTCTCTATATTTTCTAGAGCAGAGTATGTTGAGTTCTTAATAAATAAAAATAGAAATCGAAACGATTTATTTCGATGTGCATATCGTGCGTCATATACACATAAAACTAAAATGTAACGCTAATCGTGTAAAATAATGAAATATACACTCTGAGGTATGTTTTATTTAAAAATTTAAAGAAAGCTTGCACACATTTTTATTGTGCAGACTTTGAGAATAATTTTTATCTATCAAGTAAATACGACGTATATAAAAATGAATTTAATTTCTAACTTGTTGAAGAAAATAGCTTGTGATAATTCACGGAAATATTTATGTATATCGATTATAATTTACCTGGAAATAAAAATCCATAATTTCGCGTAGATTAGTCTTATCCGGATAACATCCGTGCTCCCTCATGTAAAAACCTAAAGCGTAATTTCGATCGGCTGCCTCTCGCTCTGACAGAAAAACAGCGTTGTTAAAGCCGAGAGTCTCTTCGCCGGCCAATCTTTTGAAGTAATTCATTGTGAAATCGAATTTTTCTGCCAAACCCATTTCTGGCTTGACTAACCCTTTCAGAAGCGAGCAAATTAGTATCGCGCCGGCATTAATCATTGGATTGTGTGGTTTTTCTATAAAAATATTCACAGACATCCACATTGAATGCATATCAATTAATTAATTCAGATCTTATCGTTCCATTATAATACATACTATTGTAATCGAGCACGAGCTCGTTGAAGTTTCTGCCAGATGGTTCTTGACCAACGTATTGATGCACCGTTTCCTGACCCAATCTGTCCAGAGCTATCGCGTAGGTCAAAGGTTTGCTACAACTTTGAAGTGTAAAGGGTATCGAGGTGTCGCCGATGCTGAATCGCTGTCCGTCGATAGTGCACACGGAAACGCCCCAATATTCTGGATTCATTCTGGCCAGCTGCGGTATATAGGACGCGACTTTGCCTTCGGTGTTTGTCTTGCATTTCCAATAAAAATCCTCAATGTGCTTTGTAAAACCCGCCCAATCAGAAATTATAAACTGATGTCTGAATGCTCGCGAGATCAAGACAATATTGGGATTTATAATTCTGAAAAAGAGAGCAAAATTCAAAATATTCTTCAACTTCTGAATAAGGTTCTTAATCTATACATAATTTTAAGAATTATATAAAAAATTTGTAAAACTAACAGAAAAAAGGTATTAAAACCAAATCACGAGTGTCGAGGTGCAAAAAATTATTACAAATTAATACAAAATAATGATACAGAAATGTTTTAACTCAATTTTTGAGCTCTTTTAAGTTCAGTAAGATTATAATAGTGTGTGATCACGCATAAACATTGTGTAGCATAATTGTCACTGTCGCTTAGTGTTCACAACAGTGTTTAATACATTTCTGTATCATTATTCTACATTGATTTTTAATAAATTTTTTGTACTCTGATACTTACGTTTGGCTTCTTATAGTCCTCTTTCTGTTAATTGTTTTGTTATTATAAGACTATACGTCACGTAAAATTTTGTAAGATTTAACACTTTTATTCATATGTATAAAAAAGTATATTAAATTTACTTTAGAAATTATACTCTTATATATAAATAAAATTTTTCTTAAGACTAACCTTCTGAATTGTTCTCTATCCAGCTTCTGCGTTTCATGCGATACACCTTCGTGACCGCCACTTTTTGCATGTTCTTTTTTCAAATTATCAGAAAGTTCTTGAAGTCGAGGATCATTCTTCCGCAAGCCACTTGCCCTTAATGCCTAAAATGGATTATGAAGGCGTCAAATTTTATCCTTTTTAAACTGTTTTGCAAAAAAATGTTTACAATATTTTATTTTTGTTGTACGTACAGCTAGGAACTTTCCCACTGATACAAGACCAGTCTCCTCGTTTTTAAACATGTCAAATAAAACATCTTCGGCATTTGTTGCTTGATCTTGATCTCGAGTGCTGTAAAATGTTGAAAATGCAACTATTAGAAACAAATAATGCTTTTGCATAAACATTTAAAAGCAAAAAACTATATACTATACTCAAACATATATATTTCGCAACTGTATTTTTTTTTTAGATATTTTTAATCATAAATAACAAAACGTATGTAACAATTACTAACTACATCATTAATTATTTCAATTATTTTACTATTTAGCAACCATAAAATTAACGTTTAAAATCCCATTTATCATATTTACATTTATTTATATAATTGTAGATGTAAAAAATTTACCATGCATTGAATATTATGAACAAAATTGGTTACTTCTATAATCAATGTATACAAAGTCCATACCATTGTTAATTTTTAATATAATTATTATTAATACTTTGACGCAAGATATCAATCACAATAAGCTATTCATATATCATCATGCATCAACGTAGTGCGTAGTACTCACTACATATAGTGACTGTCATGAATGAAGCTATATTCGCTGTAACGAAAAGCAAGACAAACGATTTTATATTAGTAATGATAATGCAGCTGTTATACCTAAGAAAGCGTGCCAACATCCTGGTGGATAGATCATGTTTCTTCTCTAACCAGATAGAACACGCAATTTTCGATCTGATCGCATAATCTTCCGAAAGTTTAGCTAATTGGAGATTAGAGTTTGGATTTGGTTTCGATTTGTAATCGATTGCCTCAATGTAAGGCATAATGATCGTCGTGTTTCGTGTTTTAGTTTTAAACACCAATAAACGCAATAATATTTATCTCCTCACAGATGTTAACAATTTGTCACAAAATAATATGCAAATTAAATTAAAGTTTATTGGTTACTCAAATATATTTATTAGATTAATCCACTCTTTAGTACAAAATAATTTTAAATTATTTATATACTTTTTTATTTTAAATTTTTACACAATAATTATTTATAGTAAATATTTTATATTATAACACACTGCGATCACAAGACACGATTAAATTATTAATTTTCTCACACAACGAGCAATTTAGAAAAATCACAAAATATTATGTGTAAAATATAATTAACTTTTTATATAAAATCTTTAAAAAACGTCTTGCAAACTAGCTGCAAGTTCGCGATTCTGTCAATTTGCAAGAGTTACCGAGGTTCTTATATTCGACTATTCGACAAAAAATAACATTTTTACTCCCATCCATTCGACCCCCGCGATGAAAAATAAATCTAAAAATAGTATCGCCATTTACGTCAGATTGGAGAGCAGAATTGGAGAACATCTTGAAAGCGAGGAGAAACATGCAATTTACGTTCGATAACGAACAATTGTAACAAACAAAAACCGATAACTAATAATTGCTTGGTATATTAGAGCCATTTAAACCTAAAAAATGTGTAAACTGCACGTGGAAGAACGAGGAAAAGAAAAAGTTAGCTGATGCACGAAAAGAATATTTATGTTAAAAATTCACAAGAATATAATCTAGATAGCGGTTATATGATAAATATATTTATCAAAATCAGCGGTTATATGTTAAATAATAATAAAAAATAATATTTATCAAAACTGGTATAAAAGTCAGAAAAACTAACAGATATTGAATATCTATCCCAAAAAATAAAAAATTTTTTCTCTGCAAAATTAATGATTACTTAGAAAATCGTGTCAGAATTTTATATTAAATTAAATTAAATTAGAGATTTCTAAAAATAAGTCGATCTTACCGAAATGTTTTTCGTGGCAGTTCTTTAAAGCCATTTATTATGTCATTGTAATGACCAGTGAATTCGAAATCGTCCATTGTTCTAATTTCACAAAAACCAGATGTAGAAATAACAAGATTTTAAACACACAAATCTCAACGATTCGGTAATGTTTAATTTTTCGATTTATAACTTATTTCACGATCTCGTGAGATCTTTCTGCTTCAGTATAGCGACAGATAAAGACACGATCTAAGAGATTCACATATTGCTAAACGCGCTTAAATAATATTCAATAGGAACACTCGACCTAACAATTGCACTATGTCAATCGACCGCGGTGGCCCTGTATCAATCGCTTCAGTAAGCTTATTGCACGACGATCACTATGCTTTCGATACAAAATAAATTTAATACGTATTATTTACAATCTATCGCAATTCCGCATTTTCTCGCACTCGAATTACACACAACATTCTAATATTCCGATTAAATATATTATACATCAAGAAGAATTGGCGTGCTACATGTGTTAAGAATTAACATTGTAATATATAATAATACCATAAGTTTGTTGAAAATTTTGCAATTTTGTTATTTAATTCTTCATGAAAATTAAATTAACGGTGTATGTAAAAATATTTCTTACCGTGTCTGAGAACGTTCTGATTCCACTGCAGTTCCTAAAGCAGCGTCCAAAAATTTTGCATTTCCGAATCTCGTAGATGTTGGTGCAGCAGCATGTTCCTGTAAAATTGCGAATATAATTAATTTCAATAATCTTAAAAGAAACTTTATAAATTAACAATATTAAATAATGTGATAAAAATGATTTTTTAAGCTATTGCTAGTTGTTCGTACTTGTATTGATGCTTATTTAAGTTAATATAAATTTTTGACACACATGTAACTTTCATCATTGTGATTTACAATGTTTAAATTTTAATATTAATTTATCTGTTTACCATTCTATTGCAAATTAAGTTTATTTCTGTTAAAATCGCTTATTTTTATTCCATACCGTCTATGCTGGACTTGAGACTTCTCGTGTTACTATTTTTTTACCATCGTGGCTAGTATAATTTTCCATTTTAGAGCACAAATATGAACAATTAACAACGGTAAAAACTCACTTTTACCACATTATTTAATTAATTTGGTTTAGCGGCAATTAAAAGAGAAAACTTTAACTACGCTTCTGGTAATTTAAAATTTCACTGAAAATTTACAATATTACAAAATTACAAAATGTCATTTAATTAAATGCAATCAACGTAAAAATGTCCCAAATTTAATTAAAAAATAAAAAATAATATATATTGAATAAACTAAATGCTACTTCAGCTAATGCATTATCAACTTTTTCACATTACTTGCAAATAAATTGACGGAAACAACTAGTAAATTAAATGATTTGAAATAGTCACACGAAGGGATTGCGCTGGTTGCCAGGCAGCTCTGTATTGATCTTTCGATGCATCAACATCTAGTATAAAAGTCTAGTATAAGAGGTTTTATGTTGAGAGACAGTGTCTAATATAATTACTACACATATCGCAAAAAGCGCACTCTACTCATTTATTTATTTGTATACGTCTGTATTTTTCGTCACGTGAAAAAGACTTCTAGCTGTCGCTAGAAGATTGCGTAACGTTGTCAAGAACGGCTATTACTAATTGTAAGCGGAAACCTGTCACGTGTATGCTAATTCAGATTAGTAGGCTTACGTCTACGCACATGAGTTTAATGAAAAGTTGAAAGTCCGTCTGGTTAGACTGTGAGATTTATGAAAAATTGACGCGTTTACAAAGAATTAACAAATAAAATATTATACACAAAGAAAGCTTCATTTATTTCTTACAACTTAGATATATTTTAAATGTACATTAAATTAATGCATAATAAAAAATATAAAGTAGACAATAAATTAATTGTATGAATTATATTCTCTCAATAACATCGGCAAATGTGTCGAGTAGACAAACTGCTCACTGCAGAGTTCTAAATTAAGTATCTTGGCATAATGCTGCGACGTATTTTTATCATCGATATATAGGTCATTGTCGTCACCCACGTGGTTGCAATAGATAAAATTAATTAGTTGTATTTTTTACTTGATTTGTTGACAATACATATTTAAAATATAATTTAATAAAATGATAAATCAAATCGTACAATATAAAAGCGTTAATATTGAGATTTTAAAGAATACGTTACTGCATAATGCGTACTGCAAATGCCACGTTTAACATTTTTCTTGCTAAATATTTATGTAAATATTACAATCTTCACGAATTTTTGTCGTTTAATATTTCCAAAACCCCAAGTTTCTACCATATATTGACATAATGTAAATTATGACGCATTTTTATCATCGATAGGTCATTTATAACTGTTTACGTTGCAATAGCTAAAATTAATCAATCACGTTTATTACCTTGCTCGTAAAGTGCAGTCTTCTAAGCCCGTTTGCCCCAATTTTTACGATCTTCAGCATTCTCACGCCTGGTATTACCACCTGTCTCAATATCATAGTTTTTCTCACTGATAGATTTGAATGACAAAATATTTCTCATTAATCCATATTTCGGGATTCAATCGTTAAACAAATTCCACGATGATTATCGCAATGTTGCCTGGGAATTGATCAGTTTTACGCGCAACAACGACAACGCTAGCGGAAGACGACCCTCGGCATTCTGGCAACCAACGTCGACTGCAGGGTTGTGCAGACGCCCGTGAGCGCGGCAGGAAAAACTAGTCAATGAGACATGCGCGATTTGGGGATGGTAGAATTTCGATACAGTTGATTATATTACGGATACGTCGTCGCTCAGCGAAACGTATATAATTCACCCTTTAACATAATAAAAATATAGTAAATGGCAAAATTTAGAATTAAATAAAGAGAAATCTTAAAGTATAATTTCTAGATAAATATATAAAATATAAGCTTAATTTTAAGTTGTGAGAATCAATGAAAAGATAACGAACACTTATTGTTTTTATTGTCTGCAATTGTTATATATAATAATACATTGTAGAATTATTGTAAACTTCGAATAATATAATTGTCATATTGAGTAATTGTGTGTGTGTGTGTCTTATTTCAATGTAATTAAACAATTAACAAATTATCATAAATTCCTATCATTTAAAACTGCGAGATGTGATATGTAGAAAGGCATATCTTAATAAAACGAAGTGCATCGATATAATTCGCTTTTCGCGCCTTATGATCGATAATAAAGCTGCATGTATAAAACTATTCTATTCTTTATAAGTATGTATAATGTCAGAGATTAACAAATATTACACAAATAGAAGATACCAGATTTTTATAAGTAATTGGAACAAAGTGCTCACGTTTAATTGTGTTTCACTTGCCTATCAAACGGATCGCAGAATTAATTCTAGATTGTACAATAATCAAAATAGGTAAGGCAGTTTTAAGATTGATATATCTTATGTGTATTGATATATAATCAATATTTAAATACTTTGGTTTCCATCTCCTCTCTTACTTGAAATTCTCGACGCATTTATGAGCCATTTTTGTAAAATACACAAGAAATAAAAACAATTGTGATCAATATAAGTAAAAAATACAAAATTTTATACGACTTTTTTAATTAACTAAATTAAGTAAAGTAAATTATATTATTAATTTCTTAATCGAATTTGATTCGTTTGTTCGATTGAATCGATTGTTCATTAAAAAATGACAATCATCGCTTTTATGACATTGAGCAGCAAAGATAAATTGAAACATTGTTAAAAAGTTTCTAATGTTAAAAATTAAAATTTGCTTAAATTCATTATAGCAATAATATGGAGATAATATAAAAAGTATTAATTTAGACGCGTCGGAATTAATTCCAATTCTTCAGCGGTGTGCACACGTTATCGTAATATTTTGCAATTTTATTGTATAATACATTATTGCACGCAGTGTAATATTATAAGTAATTACTGCTGTTCTACAAGTTATCATTTGTCGCTAATGCACACAAAAGTGAATCGCATTAATCTTTATATTTTAAGATCTACAATATTTGTAGCAATTGGAAGACTCTAGTATAATTGTGTGCGCTTAAAACACATACGAATATCCAAATGCATACACACGAATAAATACGTGCAAGTTGCATATAAATCGTAAAAAGTTGATTCAAAAATATCACGAGTCTCAAATTGCTATAAAGTATCGAAAACAGCTTAAATTACTCTGAATGCATTTAAAAATAATCAGAAATGAAATTGATTATCCCCTTTGTACAATATTATGGAAAATACATTTTTAAAAGTGATGAATTATAAATCTATATTTACAAACAATGCAATGAGTTTTTGATTTTATGCGTAGAATAAGGAGATTCCTAAATATGATATAAATAAGATGAGAATGTGCAGACGAAAACTTTCTATCAAATGACAATAAAAAAAAAAAAAAACGTGAAAAAAGCAGTTTACATAAAAATTTTAATGCCGTTAAAATTCTGGTTTTTTTAAGATTTTTAAACTTTAAATACATTAAAATTTCACATTCATCAGTCAGATAAACCTATCCTGAGAGTGAAGGCAACCTTCATTATAATCTTGCGAGCCACTACTTTAAAAATTAAAGTTTGATTAATGTATTGCATAAATCCATACATTAATATGAATAATAAAAAATAGATAAAAAAGCCAAACTCACGTTACATGTTTCCAAACGTAACTGAAAACATGTCTTGAAATGAGAATAATATTTATAATTTCTTAAAACGTTATGGAGACAATCTCAGTTTTAAATTCTGACCGCAATGTTTTGGTTCTAGCTATATTAATGACACATTTTTACTGAGAATGATCCGATCTATAACCGAAACTTGTGAAAATGTAATGGTAAACGGCTTTTTTACTCATTTCTAATTATTCAAAATATTTTTAATTGCGCAATAATACTTATTATTATTCTATGCATTAAATTAATTTAGACTTTGAACTTTTTAAAGTTATCTTACGTTGCTTTTTTTCAAAGTGGTCACTACTGAATTGATAGATTGTGTAGTGATACAAACGCACGTCTATTGGATCTTTATAAAATAATATTGCAAAATGATTTGAGAGTAATGACTCTTCAAATCTTAAGTAAAGTTAAGTCCTCTATAGACGTCGTTTTCCTAATGTGCAATGCGATGCAATGCTAATGGAGATCAGTTATGTTAATCTATATTAAGTAAGTAAAGCTCTGAAATCAGCGAAAAATTGCAATCCCTATCCCTTTTTCTACTGCCGCTTTTTGTAGGCGTCGGCAAAGGTAAATGATCACTTCGTTTGCAATATAATTGCTGACATAACATACCTATTTCACATGATCTTTCAAAACTTATTATAATTTGAAAAAAAATTAATGATACACGTTGTAATTGCAGCTTCTTTAAACTACAAATTGTTCTACATACATATCTGAATTTTTGTTGAATCTAACGAGTCGCGCATGCGACTAGCACTATCAAAAATAGTACCGTTTTTATTATAACACCTCTACAATGAGATGGTATACGCATTTTCATTCGTTATCACTCATTTTACGAGGGCTGTATGATAAGTATGATAAGTTAGGGAAGAAAATGCATTTAAAAAAAAATTTTTTTTACTTATTTTTCAACATAGTCTCCTTTCAGCTCGATACACTTAATCCAGCGATATTCCAACATTTTTATACCATCCAAAAAATATGATTTGTCGAACTCCGCAAAATAGGCCTCTGTTTCGGCGATGATTTCCTCGTTTGACGTGAACCGCTTTCCGCCAAGCCATTTTTTCATATTTGGAAATAAATAGAAATCACAGGGAGTCAAATCTGGAGAATAGGGTGGATAAGACAGCAATTCGTAGCGTAATTTGACCAGTTTTGCAGTGGCGATTGCGGACGAATGAGCTGGTGCGTTGTCATGATGAAAGAGCACTTTTTTCTTCGCCAAA
This sequence comes from Linepithema humile, assembly GCF_040581485.1. Taxonomy (NCBI): domain Eukaryota; kingdom Metazoa; phylum Arthropoda; class Insecta; order Hymenoptera; family Formicidae; genus Linepithema; species Linepithema humile. Next base: position 21,733,656 of record NC_090128.1, on the reverse strand, counting down.
TGAGGCCGTTTTCTTTTCAATTCAGCGTCGAATCGGCCCAATAAATCGGCATAGTATTGCCCCGTGATTGTCCTTCCCTTCTCCAAATAGTCGGTGAAAATGATGCCTCGTGAATCCCAAAAAACGGTGGCCATGATCTTCCCGGCCGATAGAACCGTTTTTGCCTTCTTTGGAGCAGGTTTGCCAGGTGAAATCCACTGTTTTGACTGTTCTTTTGTTTCTGACGTGTAGTGATGGATCCATGTTTCGTCAACAGTGACGAAACGCTGCAGAAACTCTTTCAGATTGCGCTTAAACATGTCCAAACAGTGCTTCAAAGTTGTCATGCGATTCCGTTTTTGTTCCACTGTGAGCAAACGCGGCACCCATCTCGCCGATAGCTTTCTCATGCCAAATTTTTCGTGTAGGATATTTTGTACGCGTTCAATTGAGATGTTTACAATGTCAGCAATCTCTCTGATCTTCACCCGGCGGTCTGCTAACACGATATCATGGATTTTGTTGACCATATCCTCCGTAGTCACCTCAATCGGACGACCTGGGCGCTCTTCATCAAAAACGGATGTTCGGCCACGCTTAAATTCATTGAACCAATATCTGATGGTAGTCATCGAAGGTGCATGGTCCTTATAAACAACATGCAACTTCACTTTGATTTCCTCACACGTCTTCCCATCTAAAAAGAGGAATCGAATCACTGATCGATATTGCTCTTTTTCCATGGTTGCAAACAAACATAACCTTGTCTACTTTTAACAGTTGTCAAAACAAAACTACTCGATAAATCTGTTTGAAATTTTGACTGGCGTCGTTTAAAAGATAACGTTAAACGATGGTATACAGACTTTGAGTCAATGATGCTTTCTGTCGTTAAACACGGGTACTTATCATACAGCCCTCGTATATACGATCAATTATCTTACTTACTGTGCTCGATTACGATAAATAACAAAAGATTCTATAAGGCCTGTCCTATCGCTTACAATCTACTATCTCTGTGTTGTTTCCAACGCGAGGCGTACGTTTGATATTTCAGATCGCTATATTGTTAAATCACTGTGTCCTGATAAGCGGGCGGTCCGCTGAGAACAAATTGCCGTTGACTCTGCCTGACGACGTCGGTGCGATTCGGCACCTGCGGCGTCGCCCTGACGCCATGGTAGTTGCTATAACTGGACCTGGCGCTGGCCGGGCGATTGCTGTAGAGCTCCTCCATGTCCTCGCCGTTCAGGCTCTGCGTACTGGTTTGCTGGAACGTGGGATTGCTTTGACCCTGCCACTGCATTGCGCTGATCTCGTTGGGCGTCTGCCAATTGTCGGTGAGATTGCGAGTAGAGCTGGTGGTCGCGTGCTGATCCCAGCCGGTGGACGGGCTCTGACCAGCTGGAAAGCTGGACATCGTGGTCGAATAGTTGTTGGAGGAGTCTTGGCCGGTCTTAGCCGGCGGCCACAAGATTGGCGATGACACTGTTACGTTCACCGCCTCCGGCTGCCAATTCCGATCGGGGTTTCGATCGCGATCCCAGCCGACCGAGATCCGATCGTAATTGATTGTACCCTGCGCCAGCGAGCTCACGTTCTGATTCGTCAAGTTCCCGATGCACGACGCACCCGTGTTGGCGTACAAGCTCTCCTGGTGATCCATGATGCGGTTCACCGGGTTCTTGCGGCGAGATTGACGCACCGAGCTGCGTCGCGTGCCGGAACGGCGCGTGCCATCCCGCGAGATCACAGAACGTCGTTTCACACGGCGCGGTGTCATCGGTTTCGGCGACACGCTGTCATCCTGCACCGGCGGCTCTGGCTGCGAGTACTCGATGCTGTACAGCGGCCGCGGCTGCTTCTTCTTTCGCTTAATTTGTACTATCGGGAAAAAACAAAAAGAGAAACAATTAGATTCACTGCGATTTGTAGAATTGAAAATTTTTTCTTTACTTGCAATGATTGAGAATAATAATTGATCAAGAAATAGATGTTAAGAACAATAAAATTAAAATTAGTTTTCCGATATGTTACTTTCAATAAAATGTTAAAATTATTTTTAATGAAATTATTGTATGATTTTAAAACTTATATCGCATACAACATCGGTTTTCCTTTTGTTGTAATAAAATACCTATTACAAAGTAGCAGTATATGAAATCTCCTGTTTAGTCTAAACTATAATAAATAATAATCTTTTAATGACTTTTTTTTATATAAATAAAGCATAAAATAGATTAAATTATAATCAATAGTCAAAATAATTTTTTTCTATAAGAAATAGTACTTGCATTGCGCAATTAAGACCAAAGATTTAATGACATATACTAAGAAATACAGAACAAATATATAGAAAAAGTTTCCCAAAATCCGCACAGTGAAAAGGTGTTAGAAAAAGAAAAGAAAAGAGTGAAGGGTTAATAAATAAAAAAGCAAGTAAGTAGTAGCATTGCATATTTATTGTTCCCAATTAACTGCACCAAAATAAATAATAACGTGATACAGTAATTAAATACAAAATGATGATCTTAAAAAAATATAAATGTACTATATAAGCTCGAAATGCTCAATAGAGACTATACTTGATTCGAAATATTAATCTGAAGTGACGAACAAAAACTTATCTCACACATTCGAGATTTCTTTATTTCATACTTGAATCAAAGCATAAAGAATTTTTATCTAAAACGCTACGATAGAGGAAAAGAATAATATTCTATGTCTAATAAATAAATGTTTCGACTATTTACTTTCTTGATATAAGTACTATGCAAAAATAAATATGTACATTTAACGTATAATGTTTATCTTTATTATTATATTCTATGAATAAAATCTTATAAATAAGATCTATTTGAAATTAAATGTAATTATCAAAGATAACAATCCTGTTGCATATAAAGTGTGTTTATATTATTCTAAAAAATTGCTAATTCATAAATAATTGTTATCTTTTTTCCATATATAAAATTTAAGATATGTTTTAAGATATATTTATCTATCACTCTTTCTCTCTCTCTCTCTCTCTCCCTCCCTCTCTCTCTCTCTCTCTCTCTCTTTCTCTCAACAGTCTTCTTTTTATATAATCGGCCTTTTACTATGCACTAACTTTCTACGTTACATAAAAAATTGATATAATCTATTGAATATCTGTTTCTTGTGATGTTGTTTCAAATTTTGTATTAAATTATATAACGCAAAAATCAGTCCTTTGTGTGAAGAACGTCAAAGCGAGTAGAAATTATAAATACGTTCGTCAAGAAATGTTCAAAATTATATGCAAAATGAAATTTTAATATTTCAATTTATAATAAATAATTTACTTATATGAAATTTAATCTACACATATTTAAATACTACGATTTATTCTACAAATACAACTACGAAAGCTTTTTTTTTTTACGAAGAAATCAAAAATACTTAACACTGTTAAATTGAAAATACAAATAAGAGAAAATCACAACTACCATGCACTACTAACAAGAGAAAAGAATCGGCAAGTCACAAGCTCTCTTTTAAGTCTTTAAAATATAAAGTAATTCTATAAAAAAATATCGTAGCACCGGGACAAATTTTAATTAATCCGTAACAATAAGTTTCAAAATTTATCGTGTAAATAAAAAAAAAAAAAAAAATTGGTGTCAAACAAAGCTACAGATAAAACTTCACGCTCAAGTAGGATGTTTCAGTCATGCTATACTTCACCACCAACACTTTCCTCTACGTAGCGTGCAGTAAAGTCTCCCAATGCATACAATTTTTAACATGTACAACTTTAGTACATAATAGAGCGATAAATATTCCGCGTGATCTTAAACAGCTTCTATACATATCACAGCACATGTAAGGTGTATTCAATTATCTGTGTATAGAAGATGAGCAAGATGTGTACCTCAACCGTGTGCAAGACGATTCACAATTATTATTCACTCTTCTTCATTTTAATTTTTCTTAATATCAATATAGATGTGTGCAAGTAAATGATTTTTTATAGCCTTTCATATATCATTGATTTTACGTGGCTGGGATGAATGATTAAAATTAAAATATTAATTCGATTTTGTGCTATTACAATATTCATACATATCTTAACCATTTATTTGTACGAATTGAAAAGTGAAAAGAGTGGACATTAATTTTGGATCGTCCTTTTATAAATATGCAACATTTATGAATTAGTAGATAAATCACACTCTACACTGATTGTTCGTATAGGCAAGCAAATACTACTGAACACACATAGTTCGACATCAGTCGTTGGTTTTTATGCAAAATACGAAGAATATTAATAAGTTACGTAATGTTATGTAAAAATAACTCATAATTTCTAGTCCAATGATTGTTGAAAGGAAGGGGGGGGGGGAAAGAAGGGCACCTAGGAGCTAGCTATACTAATTGTTTCAGTTTGGCAAGTATAGGAATTATAATGTTACACGTATCGCACGCAGACGCCATACGCGACAATATAGAAATTTGCATGAGAAAATTGTTATTTTCTTTTCGCTAAAAGATAATAGAAGCCCGTACAAGGATTTTCGCGAGCAATTTTATCTATCAATTACGACAGAAGTGTCATCAATTTTAATATAATTAGGAACAAGCAGTCGTGTGCATATAAAAACGGAGAGTCTTGTGTCAATAGTTACTCGCGTACAAGGACAACGGTCGGCTATCTCGTTTCGACTGAGACGACGACATGTCATGCTCGCTGAGCGTCTGATCGATAGCCAATCTCGGATCGGAATAAAACGATCTCAGAGGTGGATCGCGCACATGATCGGTGAAGACTCGAGGTTTAGCGGGGTGTCTGGCTTGCTTCGCCGCGATTGAACGAGACTTGATGCGCGCGACCGGGCTGTACTTGGTCGAGTGCGGATAGTACAGCTTGTTTTTCTGATACCTCAGCTTAGCCGCGCTGTCTAACGAGTCGTACTCGTCGTAAACGGGCGACACGGGCCGCTGCAAGTGGTCCACCGGATTCGTATAGTCGGCCGCGTAGTCCACATTCTGAAAATCGCGACTAGACGCGCGGCTATTGGTACTGTGAACCGTGTCGTTCCTGAAACCGACGACGACGTTGCTCTTGCCGCGCGCGGGATTGCCGCTCAAAAGCCTCTCGCCGCTACGTTTCGGAAAGCTCGAATCGCGATAGGCAGATTGATGAGAGCTAGCTGTATCGGTCGGATAATTACTCTGAGCGGAATTTTTATGGGAGTAGGCGGGTGGTGGAAGAGCCGAGTAGCTAACGTACATAGGATGCAACGGCGTGTGGCCAGCCAACCCAAAGTCATCACCTCCAACAAAGTCAACTGAAATATCATTCAAGAATCCATCACATTAGATGAGGTCCGCTGATGAGGGACGAGAGGCAAATAATGAACGATGGAAGAAGCGCGACAAATAATCTCGAATGTATTATTACCTATGTTTTCAATCTTTCTCCTCGATGTTTTACAAAGAAGAAATTATTTCGAAATATTTCGTCCTATTACGTGGCATAGTCTGCTTAATATTTTGTCTTTACGGTCGTATTTACCTATGAAATGTCTCTATGCACAGGAGGTAAAGATCGTACTACATTAAGACGCAATACCATTCCGTTCATGCAAAGATAAAAAAAACGCTACTTCAACAAGGTATCAATAATAACGATAATAATAATAGATATGAATCACAAACTTCAAGATGCAAAAAATTTTATAACGCTGCGTAATAAAACATAATAGTACATTCTACAGCTTTATCATCGTATTATAAAACATTATTTATTCGTGCCAAAAAAAAATAGACAAATATTTATGGCGTGCAATTGAACATGATTAAGCGGACTTACCAAAATGGAGGATCAAATCCACCAATGAAATCAACTGTAACCGATAACCCTCTTTTCAAGCAATAATAAATAATCGCGTATGCTTATACATAATTAGTGAATAGATAACTTGTTTAATTTTTTAATTAAAATTTGAAGCATGTGCTGCTACTAGCAAAGGTGAATTGCTCGACAGTTTCATATGCTACTTGTGTAATTTATATATTTACTATATTCGAGAATATATATAATATACACTAGCAAAATGTCACGCGTAAATTAATGAAAACCTAGCACTCTCAAACTATATAAAAGATAATACAATTTTTACTGTTTAAAAAAAATCGTAATCAATTCATATAAAAGCAAAGATGGATAATTAATTAATTTTCGTTTATATCCTTGATAAACGATTCTCAGTTTACCTTTATGATTTTCTGTTAGAATATTGAAATTAATGACGTAAATTATAAAAGATAACTGACAGTATTATAACTTGTCACTTTTAATTTCCCTGAACATTTGTAGAATGACACTCGGTCTCTACACATTTTTTCCTATTACCGATTACGCTGTTCAGATAACCGCATCCTCATCTCATTCGTTTATCATAAACCACAAGTTGATAAAGTGTAAAAGATCAGCAATTATCAATTCACACATTGTACACAATTCAAATATTATGTCTATGTGTGCTTTAAAGTATAGTTCGGCTTCTTTCGACTGATTTTTGTAGCTGCGAGTGAGAAAAGGAAAACACTGGACAACTATAAGAATCAGAAGAAAGATGCAATTCCTGTCCAACTCTCTTTTCTATAAGATGCATCCAATCTCGTCAAATTATTAATATACTTTTTTTTAAATTTGCCTAATTGCATTTTGATATAATCTGGGATTGAAACTATAAACTATTAAATTAATTCAAAATATGATTGTTAAATCGCGTATACTTACAACTATCATCTTCCTCAAGGAACACTTTACTAAGACAGATTCCCCCAACAATCGCCACGAGCTGAAACATGCGAAAAATGCTTAAACTTTTGAACTAATAAAAAAGCATAACGATAGTATAATCTGTGCATTCTTTATGACATGGTGTTGCATAATTAACTGTTACTTACACCTAAGATACATTGCGTTGCAGCGTGTAAAATTTCTATCACTTCATAGTCCAGCACGCAGTCCGTAACATTAGTAGGACGTGCGGGTCGAAAAAACTCTGGTTCTGTTACATCGTAAATAGCTTTGCAACCTGGTCCATTTACGTACCACCATGAGAAACTGCCAGTACCGAGATTGAGAATATCGCTATCCTGAAAGATGATATAGCAGTATTATTTTCAACATACTTATATAATGATTCACATATTGCGTAAATGTCTACGAAAAGTGCAAACACTCTCAGGTATTGTATTGATGCTATGTAATCACATTCCTTACTCACTTTGTCCAGTATCCCAACATTGAGGTAAAAGCATATTATAAATATGTTCCATCCTAACCACAGTACATTCCACATACAATACTAAAACAAAATTTACAATTATTTTAGTAAAATAATAAATTAATAAATATGGAAAAACATATTTTTGCTTATTTTTATAAAAATAAATAAATAAGAGGAAAATAATCTAAAGAAACAATTCATATTTTCTTTATAATATTTTTTCAACATACTATTTGTACTAAAAGTAATGGTGCAATGTACATACCGAAATGATATATTTAGGTCTATATTGGAAGGCCCCAAAGAATCCTAAAATTACAAAGATAATGTTGAAGAAGTTGACCAGTATCGGGGTCCACATAAACCCCAGGAAGTCGAACACTTGACGTTCTATAGTAGTAATCTGTAAGCAAAAATAAAGTGGTCGATTAACCATAAAGTTCATATACAAGTGTCCAACGTAGAATGTAACATAAAATAATATGATCAAGTGACAAGCATCTCAATTTCTGCTGATTCCTTTTTGTGCGTGTTCTTAATCTGCGGCAATTGCCTTATGTTCTAAATACTCGATTAATTAGCCATGAGTCATAGCACTTGCTGGCGCTATAACCATATATATAAAATTGCATGAGGTTACTTTCTTACTTTCTTAATTTCTTCATGAGAAAGTTTCTCCTGGAATATTACTGTACTCGATAAAATTAAGATTAGCTTCGTAAAATTCGTAAAATATGATAAAGTATACTATCAATATTTACACAATTTTATATAATTTACATTAAATAAAGAATAAAATGATAAGCAGAATTTAAATATACATTTGTATAATGTATGCAAATATTTTTGTATTTTTATAATTTTGTTTGTTAAATTATCACAAATTTATTTCTTACATATAATGAATTTCTAGATATAGAGAATCATTATACATATTAATCATTTAATTATTAAAAATTCCGTAAATATTCTTAACACTCCAACAATGTAGAGCAAGACTCATTATTATGATAATTAATTTATTATTATCTTAACATAAAAAAAAGTAAGTCATTCGTTGCTGGAATACATAAAAATACATCCAAGTGAAATTGCTCTGATATCAAACGATGTCCATTGAGTGATGTAATACAATTATTAATATGATCCCCTCTTTTTGAGAAGTCCTCAGAGATAAACCGTATGACCCAGGTCGATAAAACAATACGATAATCTAAGAGTTCGAGGTGACGATAAAAAAAACATAATAACGGCATTCTTCCTCCTTGTCCAACACTACGTGATGCGTGCTTACTCGCGATAGAATAGCGTGACTAACAACCTGTATATCATATCACAATCGCGAAATTTGCAAGAAAAAAAAGATGTGACTCAGTCGGCGAATATAAACTCATATTATATGTATATATATATATATATATATGCAATTTAACTAGACGTTGCAACCGAACCGAATTTCCGCTTACGTGTCTGGATTAATTGAGTACTCACTAGTTGCAGGCTGCATATTGTCAGTAGAAAGTGTCTTCTACTGCAAATTCCCATGTCATTTGGCCGTTATCCGCTTAACGAACAATTTCACGTCCGGTGCCAACAATGATCGGAGCACTCGCGCACACTGCATCACTATTATGGCACGTTTAGATGCGTCTCCGCCATCTTTCGCTTTCCCTGTATTGCTCCGGACACTTGTTCCTTCTGCCCTACCACGCGGATTACTATGTGTAAACTGGAGCAACCGCTGGCATGAACCGTGCTAGCCTTAGTAAGACAACTACAGTACGTTCGTTTCGTCACGGTCGACGAACGACTGCCACCACTGCTGCACGTGTAACCGATTTCCACCCTCCCGACGCTTCGACTGTCCAGGGAAATCATGTGATGCGCAGAGTCGAATTGAAACTGCACATGCATTTGATTAATAATAATATATACATAGAATGAGTTTTGATCTCGGAATAAATATAGAACGCAGATATTTTAAAATTCTATATTTGTAAAATAAAATGGCATTAAAACAAATATTAAAATTTTCAATTTGTAAAGAGGCTCTGAAACACTTTGGCGCATGTCTGCTACCACGTCTACCAACACTTATTTCAAACTTTCCCGCCACTAGAAGCTCATTTTCAGAGACTATTTTTCTTACAGAAATGTTGCAACAAATTTTATTAATTATAATTAAATATATAAAATTTTTTATCAAAAGAGACAAAAAGTAATAATTAATGATTGATAACAATTAGTCAATCATTTATATTATATTTACTATTTATTCTTCTTTATTTGCACACACTCTGGGCTATATGCGTATTTATTTATAATATTTTCCTAAAAATATATTTTTAGATTAGAAAATTATTATATTATATTTTTAATTATATTTTTTTGCATTTTTTAAATTTATTTTTTAAAGGTTGATTGTACTTTTATTTTATTCTGTTTACAAAAAATGCAAGAACGTAACTAATCGAATAAACATATTCGATTGATAATTATATTATAAATTGCTCAATTCATAGTACAAATGTCATTATATCAACATGTATATGTGACATCTAGTATTTCATTTTTACTTCAAAATATTTGCTTAAAATATTGTTTACTGCAATAATATAAAAATTGCCAATAAATGATGTAATGTTTGATAATGTTTATGAGGTTTCTTGAGCGTTCAAGATAAATTAAGCTTCTACTATCAGAAGATTATCGAAGCTACTAAAGGCTCTTTGTTTGACGTAACAGTACTTATAAATGCTTTTATTTACGCACACATATATTTAAACGGTAAAATTTTATTTAAGAAAGATTATTTATCTGATCATTAGGTAAGAAAAATATTGAAAATTAAAAGAGAGCCATCTCTTTTATTCTAAATATTTACTCTCTCAAATAACAATTGAGTTTAATCAATATTGAATAACGAAGAAATTAATGTCAAAGAAATAATTATTTTGAAGAAATAATAAAACTGTACAATTTTAAGTCTTTAGAAAATTATTATTATAGCCGTATATTATTCAAGAATGAAAAGGAAGACAATCTCGAAAAAACAGAACGTTTCTTGGATCGAAGAGATTCCAAAATCATCAATAGCTCTCCGAAAGTTTGAACAAGAAAAAACGGTTCTGCATGGCAAACCTGCTTGGTTTCCATCTCAAAAATTTCCAGTCGAGCCAGGTGCACTTATAGGAATCATAGAAGTAAACGTTTCTATATTTAAAAAAAAAAAGTTATGAAATATACTATAAGCGTTGATTAAATCTTTAATTATTAAATTAAATTAATTTACACATTGGATTCTTCATAGATACGGCTCTATTAAGGTGTAACGAGGGCACGTTTCGCGTGCACAAGATATACGGAGATGGCAATTGCATGTTCAGAGCAATTAGCTACATTTTGTGGCGGAATGAGGCAGAGCATCAATCGCTCCGAGCTATGGTCAGTTTATATAATTAATATAAATATCATAATAATATATAAACAAAATTTGCTATACATATTGATATGGAGAATCGTCGAGAAATCCATCGTTACGTATTAAAAAATAAAATTGTTTTGCAACATGATTCAGATTTAATAGTTTAATAGTGAAATCGTCTATTGACAATAGAGGCTATTACTATCTCTTAGGTGTTGTTTTTTTACGAGTTTGAATGCGACAGAAATATACATGGTTATTGATAAATAACGACGCGTGTAAGAGCCATGGGTCGTTTGGCAGGTTGTGCGGCATGTTAAAGACAATTGGCACGAATATGGTCCATTTGTAATGGCCGAGTGGAATATTTCGGATAGTCAAGAGTATTATGATTACATGAGTCTAGTAGGCACGTTCGCCAGCGAATTAGAGTGCACGGTGGCTACCAAACTTCATCGCATGAATCTCTCAATCTATCGCGAACTCGTCGGCAGATACGAGCTCGAGCTAGTTTTCCACAATCACGTGAATGCCAACTACGAGACCGCACGGCTTCTGTTTACCGGATGCTCCGAAAACGGTCATTATGACTTGCTGTTACCCGACTCACTGTCAAGTCTTTATCTATAGAAGCCAATAAATTAAATACAGTAAAATTGCGAGTATTTGTATACAATTTTTTTGCCTTATTAATTTTCTTCGACATTCTTTGTAATATTTTGCACTTTGTAAACATATTTTATATTATATTATAATAAAAAATACATAAAAAAAATTTGGAGAAAATAAATGTAAGTTTCAATTTTAATTAAAAATATTTTATATATGTGAAGGTAGAATGTGCGATTTACTTGTTTGATGCTCAAGTTTATTAAATGATACAAATGATTATAACGAGTGTAGAATAATAGAGGAAGAGAGAAGAAAAGATACATGAGATTCCTGATATTATATAATTGTGTAGTTTGATGTGTGATAAAGATAAAATATATAAAAATAAATTATTTTACAAAAAATTATATTTTCCTTAAAAAATTACAAAAATACTTATTTACGTAAATGATTAATAGAGATATTAAAATAAGTCTAGCTACCTAATTTTTCAATTCTTAAGAACTATTTGCTATACTATTCACTGCATGCATTTCGAGGAATCATTGAAACTTGCTGTCTAAAATTCGCCAACGGAAGATGCGAATTCCCACACTCATGTCGGAGGCCGACTTTGGAATGCTTCACGCTTCATGAGCAGGAACAGAATTTAAAAAGATTCACCCCCTCGTGTGGAAAGGTACTGTGTAGCAAGCTATTAGTGCATTACAGATCCCACAACTGAAATATAAGATCATATAAAGTTAACTAAAATCTATATATTAACAATCTAATCTAGATCTATTACACAATGTAACGAGACACAAATGTTGGTATACTAGTGAAACAAAAAAAGCATGGAAATATAAATAAAATATTATGATAAGATTATTATTATATATTAAGATTTATTATAAATTAATGATATTAATATTGTACGTATCATTAAATAAAGTATAATTTTTTTATAAAATAAACTATAAGCTGCAAAAAGATAAAATTCCATTCTTTTTTTATCATATGTTTCTATCGTATAAATATTTTCACAAGCCATTATTAATGTTTAAGGCTGAATTTTTATCTAAAATATTCATTCTGTATAATGTTCAACATTTTGTGATCATAAATACTAACCACAAGTATCATCTTCAGTTACTTCAGTTACAACTAATCTTACAACTAATCTTCAGTTACATTTCCGCTTACCAGATTTTATACAGTTTTAAACACCAAACAATAATAAAACTATATTCCTGACTGCCCATGCTGACTGCCTGTATGACTTCCTTGGCTACTTCTTGCTCTTTTTGTCTTATCAAATTACTATACAATAAATATTAATTAATATTAATTAACAAAGATTGTATCAAACGGCAAAAACTAAAATTCTTTCTTTTCCCATGAAAAATCTCACCTGCGCATCACCATCGGCGAAATTGCGAGGAAGGTAAGATTATTATTATGATTGCTTAATTCTTGACCCAAGCTTTCCATCAGTCCTACATGTAAATAAATCACGCGTAATATTAACAGACGCGATGTTTATTATTACTGTGTGTGATTTAATGAGCGACTTTAATGACCGACTACTCACCGGCAATCGCCACCCTTGAACTGGAGTACGCATCCTGATTGGATGCAACTGGCGTAATTCCGATAATGTGCGCTCTATCGCGTCGTAGAAGGGACGGCAAAAATGCCAGCATTGTCTGTAATAATAAAAAAAAATAACAGAAATTAATTAAAATGGATTTTCTCAATATTGATAAAAAATAACATTTAAAAAGAGATTGGAGGTCGAGATTATCTCAGGTAAATGTATATATTTGTAAATATTGCAATGTTAACGACCGATTGCAACCGCAATTTAACGTTGCGTGACGCGATCAAGATTCAAGGACACATACATTAGCTAACATTTACCCAGTAATGGCTCATGAGAGTTGTGCTAGCTACATCGAAGATATCCCGATTAGATTGTCCAACGCAGGTCACTAACACATCGATGCCACCGACTTCATCCTCGACCTTCTTAGCGATCTTGCGGATCGCATTACGATTCAATAAATCACACTTATACGCCGCTATTGTAGACTCTGTATTCTCCGACCTGTATTTTCTATAGTTGAGTCCGATTTCTTCTACCTTGTTACAAGTCAACTCAATCTTGTTACTCTGCAATTTCAGCCTTCTAGTTATCTCCTCCACAAATCTGAGATCGTTATCTATGCAAATCACAGAACATCCATTCTTCGCGAATTCCTCGACGAGCGATGCGCCGAGTGTTGATGAAGCACCAGCAATCTGCCGTAAGAAATTTTTGTCTACTAATTGTAAGAAAATACTATTTTTTTGTTTTCGAGATTATTTAATTTTTAATCATATTATCTAATTCCGTAGTTAAAATAAAATAACAATTATTATATATTATATTTAATTTCTATATTAAATTAATCGAATAATTAAATTTATTCTTTCTTTTAATGTGCATAAATATATACATAAAAAAAGTATACATCTTACCAAAACTACATCGCCGGTTAAATCCCTAGGTCGTTTTGGCAGGAAGGATTTTACTAATCCAAGTATAATTAAGAAACCAGAGATGATAGCACCAATTATAAATTCGATGCTGAGATAAAACCATAAATTAGAAGAGCCTGTTCTTGAACTTACGATCACTGCTTCGTCTCTAAATGGTAACATCATTCGCTGCAAAATAATAAAAATTACTTATTTTATTATAATACTTTAATCTGATGGATGGAACCATGTTTAAATTTAAATATAACTTAATTTATAAAATTAATCTGTACATTTTTATTATCCCTCTTTACTGCATTTGTTAATATCGATTTTGTACAAAATTTTTATAAAAGTATTTTTTTTATAAGTTTTTCCTCGTTGTTAAAAAAATTATGCGTGTTATATCATTCTGTTGAAATCGATGCTTTTTTACATGAAAAGCACAGCGTGAGAACATAATTATGTAACGTAGACTTCTGTGTGACCTATTACGTGAGAGTAATGAAGGATGTGGTGTGCTTTAGAGACTAGAAAATATCCCAAAAGATTTACGACTATCGCATCGAAGCGTGAAAGTAAACGTGTAATCAAACGAAAATAATTTTCACGTCAGAAATTGTTTCATAAATCTTTGACAAATTTGAAAAAGATCTTAATTAATCATATTATTTCACCTTATTTTAATTTTGATGCATTGTTGCAAATGTCAAGAATTTTATCGCAATAAATTACATCAACGTTGTGAAATGCATTTAAATCTAACTGTTAAATATGCATTGAAGCAAAATATATTCCATTATTATAATGATTTTTACTGTCGTTTTACGATAATTGTTAATTTATTCTTTTTTTACAACTATTAACCTTCAGAAGACCGATATTCCTTGAAATTCTTGATACCCAAAACTTGTATCATACAGGATGTCCCACCAAAAGTGACCACCTCCTTTTATCTTTCAAATTAAAAGAGATAGACCGTAAGAAATATTTATCAAATTAAATGGTTCAAACTAAACTCTATTGTGAGCATAATAGTTACTTACAAAAGCTATCCGTTAATTTTTTTATAATAATGTGAATATTTTGATGTAAAAAAAGTTGTAGCGTTGTTTGAAGAGAATACAACGATGTATGATTTAATATAAATATTTTACATATTATACGAGTTTTATCGGCTTGAAATATCGCGGGCAATGTTTATCTTTTCACTTTCGGCCCTGCGATATGGCCAACTTCAATAATTAATTAATAATTAACAGCGCTACAACTTCAATTGACATACGACAATCTCTAATGCACGAGTCCGAAGTTGGCCATATACTCACAATAGAGTTCAGTTTGAACCATTTAATTTGATATATTTGTTATGGTCTATTTCTTTTAATTGAAAAGATAAAAGAGAGTGACTTTTGGTAGGACATCCTATATATAACGTACCTCTTAAGATATCATGCAAATTCGCTATAGCGGCTTCTCTGGTTCTGTAAAGATTAAAAAGATAATTAAAGAAAAATATTTTTAGACACAAATTGTCGATACTTTATGTAAAATAATCAAATGTTAAAATATTAATGTCAGGGCTAATCAAATGGACACAGTGAAGTATATTATTATTTAATTTATGTAAGAATAAGAGACATAAAAAAGAAAAGTATACTTCTAAAGCACAAATATAATAATCAAGTAAGAAACGAAAACATAAAGAATTTTTTATACAAATTATATAATGCCGTACCACATATTAATTTTTTAATGAAAGCTGCCTGTAATTTAATCATCACGTTTCAAAATTATAAAGCTCATTAAACAAATCCGAAAATTTCCATTGCTAATTTAAATCATTATGCAATACATACGTAGCTATTTTCACCTTCAACTCATTATTGACATAACTGGTAAAATAAAAGAACGCTAACATCGGCTGTAAAATGCAACAAGTCTACGAAAGAACTCGTCGATATTATATAATGCTGAAATTAAACTGTACATTCAATTGAAATGGAAATTAGCACCATGCAACGTTGACCTGCTGATTGACACATATGAAAACGTAGTATTAATACTTTTCTTGCATGAGGAAGAAAAAAATAAAATTACAATTATACGTGTTAATAAAGTAGGATAGTATGCATGTTTTCTGTAAAATTTTGCAATATTTCGAAAACGCAAGTATAAATGTCCAAAATTTATTGCATATTTAGTCATAATCAATTAATTTCAAATAAATTTCATTGTTTTTATTTTTGAATATATATTATACTACAAGTCATCTAAAAAAAATTCGAATTGCAACACTACAAGAGGACAAAACGTAAATCATTGTTTTGTTTGAGTAACATAAAACGAATTGTTGCGTTATATCGACATCGCTTATTGGGGAAACAAATAATAACATCAGTTTCGAAACGTCTGTGGCTTAGCACTCGCTATAGCTTTGCAATTAAATAACATAAAGTAGAATATTACGACTATCACTTGGTCAGGTTTACGAATTTCTGTCTTGTCACTTTACATGAGCAAATTTGTGTTACAAAAGTAACTTTGTACAATAATCTATCAATATCTAATATTGATTAATTTATATGTATATTTTTTATTTCGATTAATACGCCAATTATCAACATTTCTTCTTTAAAAACTCGTTTGAAAGTATATATTCAATGCACTCCTATTTCGGTATCATACGCAACACTGAATAATAAATCAAAGTAAAATTGTTTGTACATCAATAATATCGATTGTAAATTTTAAAATTTTTATTTAAAAGTGTAGCATCATCGGCAATCTGTAATTGAAATCGTAAGAATAATTAAAATAATTGAAATAAATTAAGTAATAATTTAAGAAACATAATATAAGATTTAATAGCGTGACAATTTCTATATTTTATATTAAAGCGTAATATTTTTCCTGCTTGTCTAGTCTAAATATTAAGTTCAAAATATTAACTATGATTAAAAAATCAATGACTTATTGTACAATACAAATAAAAAAATGTGAGTAAATTTTTGCCAAATATATGAACACACATAAAGTGCATAAATGTAACACTAATGTAAATACAATGTCATAAATTGAGTCTCGAACTTCTAAAATGAATGCTATTTTTCTTGTTACATAATCATTGGTGCATTCTTTCAGCGCTCCGCCGCTTTCAGCTTTCCACCGCAGCAAACGTGGTAAAATAGTTAAGTTCACCCAACTTTTACTGATCGCAAACAGATCCAACCTAATCGTTGTAATCACAGTTATAAGAGAAATTAGAAGCTACTGTTTAGACGTAAATAAAATCCGTGTGAAATGACATTCTACATAAAATAAAAAACGCCATTAAACAATGTACACAATAAATGAATTGTCTCACAAATTATTTATTTTCAATGACTATCTTGTTCCAATAGCAGTAATGATATTTAAAAAAAAAATTAAACAAAAGTAACTTTTAATATTGCGAAATATCGATAATTTATGTCGCAGAATATTCATAAGAAATTAATTCTCTTTAAAAAAATTGAAATGTAATATTATCACTTTGATTGAAATTGAGGCAAAGGAATTTACATCCTACATAGTCATCGACGAGAGATCGTATCGTATAGTACACCGATCATATTTCATAGTGCGCTGTATCTTATGGTGTAATTATGTATTTAAATCAGAACAGCATTAAACTATACTAAAATTCCTAAAGATTCTCCATATACATATAGTTTAAATACACATCGAGATCTAATATGACTTCAATAATTTACTAAAACGTAGAAGAACTTAGATTAATCTGAATTTAGGTTAATCTGAAGGTTATCTGAATTAGTAGTTTCTACACGCCAACTATAGTAATGAACTTGTTTCCAATTTTTGTAAAAGGTCTCAAGGTAAACGTCTACGTCTTTCTCTGACGTCAATCGCATATCTCGATATATGATTTTTATTCAAGACATATCACGTTGTTGTATCCTTGAAACCGGCTCTAACTAAAGTTTAATCGTAACGCGTATCTCTGTATTTTCTCTCTCACGTTCAATGCTATCTAATGCTATATTAATTAAAAAAGATAAATTATATATTTTGAAAGGTATCAAACGCCTATTAAACTAACTCAAGGTTGACGCGGCAATCTTTTTAATAAACGCCTTGAGAATGTAAAAAAGGCAATTGTGGAAAAATTATGTTGTGTATTGGATCAAAAGATTGCACAAAGCACACATACATATATAACGACTTAAATAGCAACGTAGTTATTTTATGGAAATGATCTCTTAATACCATTAATAATTATTCATGCATTATGCATCACATTGTAGAAATGTTATTTTTTTACACAGTAATTATTGATTAATACATGGAATTAGAAATATTGTAATAGAATATATAATTATAATAAATGAAAAAATGTTTTATATGTATATTTTGAAATCAGTCACCTTATTTCCATTAATTGCGTATCACTCCATTCCACTTTTAAGAAAGACGTGTGAATTTCGTTGTTGTTCCTTTTCCATTATTCTTTATGATGTCGGAGTGCTTATTTAGAGGTTTTAATTACGACGATCGTATATTTTGATAGTTGTTAAAAGTGGGTTAATAACTGTAATTTAAATCATTGTGAAGAAAGTTTTGTATTAATTTACTTTCCAAAAATAAAGGAAATCATATTTATTTCAATTTTGCGTAAAAAGATTAAATATTAAATATAAAACAACTTGATTGTCACAATTGTACACAAATGCAACACCATCAGATACAAATTTTTTTTTTACACACAGGGTGTCCCACTTTGAGTAGGAAGTTGCTGAAACTAATTAGCTGTCCTTTTTAAACGCACATAAAGAGCAAGAAAAATAAAATATCTTCTAAAAGAGGACATTTTGCAGTTTTATTTACGTATAAACTAAAAACAATCGGAAATATTTTTATCCTTAAATAAACGTTTTTAAAAATTGTCAAATTTTGCTAATTTTAATGGCTTATATTTTCAAAGTGCGCACTTTTTTTGTTATAATTCTGACGGTACTTCAAAATACGCGTACTTCAAAAATGTATCCCATTAAAATTAGCGATATTTAACATTTTTCAATAAGCATTTATTTAATGATAAAAATATTGTCTTTATTTTATACGTAAATAAAACTGCAAAATGTCCTTTGTTAGAAAATATTTTATTTTTCTTGCTCCCAATGTGCGTTTAAAAATGACAGCTAAGTAATTTCAACAACTTCCTATGGGAAACTCTGTATTTACATAAATTATTCAAATATATGTATATGTGGAATATTTCCAAGGCTGCTGCGTATATAACGCGCTTTATACTGCTCTAATAATTATAAAAAGCAGTAACCTTTCTACCGTATGTTTCATTTGAAATACACTTTAATAACATAGAACAAAATTGTTCAATTTAGCATTTCCCTGTCATTACTCGCATTATAATAACAAAATTAATAATTTATACGTATAAAAATTGTAATAAGAAATATGTAATTTGTGATTAATAGATTTATTGAATTCTAAAGGTATTTTTTGTTTCTCTTTACTCAATATAATAGGTGATAAGTTCATTTACAAATATTCTTTTATGTGCAGCAATCGTTTTTACTAGTTTAGATTTAATATATCGCTAAAATATAGTTGCATAAGATAAACTGCAAATTTTTTGGTAATAATTAATCTTTTAATTAAAAGAAAATAACGAAATGATAGGTTTCTCAACATTTCTGCTTAATAAATCTAAGCGATTTGTCATCACTCACATTTTTAAATCACTCATTAATTACTTTGAAACGTATAGAATATCATTTTATTAAAATATTGAACACTATAAATTTTACATTTGAGCATGTTGTGAAAGATGCTAGTAAAATATATTTCGATTTTTTCGTGATAAAGTGGTGCCGCATTGTCTTGTGACATTTTTGAATAACGATATAAATGAGATGTAATAAACTACATGTCATAAAAACTTACCAAAATTTAAATAAAGATTAAATAATTTTTAAAAGGCATAGCATTTAATCTAATTTTTCATGAAAAGTATATTTCAAAACAGTTAAAGAACTATGAATAAAATAATACAAAACATCTGAAATTTTTCTTTATCTCTAAATAAATAAAGCACAAATTTCACTAACAATAAAACACAGATACAGATTGTCTTAACATATATCTTAGCAAATTTAAAACAAATTTCGCTTTTGCTTTATACACAAAGTAAACTCACCTAATACAATATAACGCGTTGTCGAGCGGAAGAAAATTCACTCGTAGCAAGAAACGTTACCGTGAAGAACGCGTAGATCACTGGATCGAGCTGGATCTCTAGGTTTCTCGACAGTTCCGTGAATAGTGGAGAACGCGTAGGGAGTAATTCCACCACGAATGCAACGACGATGACGGTCAGAACTCTCGACTAGCTTGAACTTGACTGAACACCGGCACAATGTAGCAGCACGAGTATAAGCTGCAGACATTCACCGTTTTTTTTTTTTGTCAACATCTACGTCTTCCAGTTTTACATTTTGTTCAAGTATGTGTCGTGGCAATATATCAATACTTGCTGATGTTTTCCTTATTCGATTTCGATGTTTATGAAGAAGATCTATCTAATTTGCATATTATCAACTTAAAAAAATGTAATTTTACGATTCTTTATTAACTCTTTAAATTATAGCAGTATTAAAGTATTCCTTTTTTTAATAGAACAAAGATTACTTTTGCAGTCATACTTTATTTAATACAATGTAAATTTATGATATTACCAACATATTTCTACGTAATCCTGGTACTTAATTTTGCAATAACTTTGTAGAAATTTACGAAGTTTATTAATTTATATTTTTCAAATTCTATTACGATATATAAATCATTTAAAGTAGATTTTACATATAGCAAATAAATGATAAAATTGTCTTTAATTAAATAATGCCAATATCGAAAGATCATCTTAAAAATATTTGCTGGTTGGCCTGTAACATGAAAAGAAGGAACTGTAGCTCTAAAGCCGGTTTCTTCTACCATGCAAAGTCAAGGCCACTCTCGCACTCGCATACCACGATAAATAACAACGAATAAACAAGTAAAATTTAAATCAAGTCAAATTTAGTTTAAATATAAATGTAAAATCAGTCTAGATTTAAAAGTCAAAATTTTAATTAGCATATTATCGAGTCAAAGATTAATCTTATTGTACAATACTTTATTTATTGCATTACCTTGTTTTTAATTTTATATAAAATTTTTTATTTTAGACGAAATAAAATTAATTAAAATTGATAATTATTTAACTGTAAAAGTTAATATATTTCTTAAAATGTTCTTCACGTCTTATCGAATTATAAATAATGTATGTAAAATATGTAAAATTTTTGGCAAAACAAGAATATAATAATAAATCTTTATTTTATATACGTAATAATATACACTATCTATATATATAGTTATCTATATATATATATATATATATATATAGTTTATATTAGTAATAAATTAAATTAATTCTTTATTCAGAATTATTACATCGCAAATCATATTATTATATTTTTTACGTGTAATCTTCTTCAAGTTGTTCCGAAAAATTATTTTCAATGCATACTCACTAAATAGAAAACATTAGAATGAAAAGTCATACATATGCGCATATTGTGATATCATTTATGCGCATATTGCTACCTTAAAATTTCAAAAAATTTACTATCATCCATAAATGTATTCATAAAACGTAGATAATTTATGAATTTTAAATAATTTGTTACAGTCTCTTAGATAACAGATAAAAAATTTAATAATATAATAAATAAGCTCATGTTCTCGTAAAGATTAACAAAAAACATCTGTAGTTAAAAATAATAACGCGGAAGTAAGAGAGAAATAATAGAGATAGCATTTAACAATATAACTACTTATTTACGACAGATGCATGCGCATTGAAAATTACTAGAAGTATAGTATCCCTGTATCGGCGAATGCCGGTTGAATCTAAGTTATGTAATGCAACAAGTTTTAACAATATCAACGTGTCTACGACCCCCCAATTGATAATCTAGTTTACTTTCTAAAATGCCGGTGTACTTTTCCTTCCGCTATAGATTGATCACTAGCCCCGCTATTTATATTGTAGAAAGGTAATTTAAGTTTTCAATTATACGTGACAAACATATCTTAAATACATCTTTTATAATACTATATATTTTTATAACTATAAAATTGTTCAGTATAAAAAATTTTTTAAATTTAATTTTTGGGTTAAAAATGATTTTGAAGAAATAACATCTCAGTAAACATTCGATATCCTATGTATTGTATACATAGAATATCCATAATGTGAAAAAAACGTACTGTATATATTATGTGCATACATAGAATATACATAAATTTACGTGTATTTAGGGATATTCGTAGGACATCGAATGAATATACATAGAATGTATTTTTGAACGAGATCGCTGCCTATATATACACAAAATATACCTCATGTACATTCCATGTATATACATCAAATGAATGTACATACGATATACGCTGATGTAGTATATACGTTTGATATATATAGATGGAATATACATGAAGTAACATTTTATGTCATATTATGATGATATCACCACGACTGTAACCAATGATATCACTGTAACCTTCTGATAATGTCACAGTGACATCACAATATCCATAAATATTAATTAATATTTAAATATTAATTATCACAACAAAGTCGTGGTGGGATGAACTAATGACTGAATACTGTTTTTGGAATTTGTTGTAACATTTCCGTGACATTTTATGTCAAATTATGATGATATCACAACAACTGTAACTAATAATATCACTGTAACTTTCTGATAATGTCACAGTGACATCACGATATCCATAAATATTAATTTATACATATACATATTTACACATTTAATCATGAGAATTATATAAAGCTTGCAAAAGGCGGTTAATAATATTGAAAATGTAATAACTTTTTCTATCAGTTTAATATCTGAATCCCAACACAGGGAATTTAGATAAACTGATTGTTCAGAAATTAGGTAGAAAAATATTCGGATGAATAAAAATTGTTTATTATTGACTTAAGAGTAGAGTCCAGTGTAGAGTCCACTTTCCATAAAATTTTTAATGTTAAGAAATAAATTATTTAAATTTAAAATTATTAAAATTATTTCATTATTTAATTAATTACATTGAGCCAAGTGTTTTGTCATATACCCAATAAACATTCGATATCCTATGTATATTCATGGAATATCCATAATGTGAAAAAAATGTATTGTATATACTATGTACATACATAGAATATACATGAATTTACGTATATTTAGGGATATTCGTAGGACATCGTATAAATATATATGACTTGTATATTCAAACGAGATCACAGCGTAAATATACATAGAATATACCTTATGTACATGCAACGAATGTGTATTGCACATTCTTGCAATATACCTATAATATGTATGTGCTATGGACATCCTATGTACATACATGTGGTAATCATTTCACATACATAAGATATGCGATGTATATACTTTTCATATTCTCTGTATATACATAGAATATACAATATCCATATATGTATATACATAGGACGTACATAGAATGTCCTAATGTTTATTGGGATGTTAGATCATCACACAAAAAGTTTTTTTTAATTTTAAAGCAATGGTTTTAGGTTTCTATGTATAAATTTTATATTTAATATCGAAATTTGTGAACTAATTGCCAAAACATGAGAATAGAAAATGTAAAATTTCTCATATTTTATTTATTATATAAAATTTATACTTAATAAATACAACGGTTTATATAACTCTTTTTCCTTGATATAATTCTTGTTAAGCTGTTAAATCTAATTACAAATTCATTATATCTTTTTCTCTTTGTTTTCTATCGACATCTGCCAAGAAATCCAGTATCAAACGCATTACGCTTTCTGGAACAATCCTGAAGAAAAAAAAAAATTATAATACGCGTCATCATATAATGTAACTTTTCCCAGAAGTAATTATCTATAGATGATTTAAAAAAATTATACAAAAGAAATTGTTAGATATTATAGTTGTAAACACTTTTATTTTTAATGCATCATATATGTACCTGTTGATTGCGTTCAAAGAAAAAAGACATCGCGGTATTGAATACTCCGTATAATTTCTTCGGATTGCTTTAATTACTTCCTGGGCGGCGTATTCCGGTGTCACGACACCAAAGATAAAAGGAAATCTATAATTAATTTGAAATTAAAGTTTCCTTTTAATTTATCATTGTCGTAAACATAAACACAGAAATAAATCAACGTAACGAATAAATAGCTGTCATTATAACAAAGAGCGTAACAAAAAGCATATAACATTACATTACCCAAACATTGATTAAGAAACATCCTTTTTTTGTAATAATTATCTCGTTAATTTTATGCTTGAAATAATCGAATAAGGTATAATTATATGACCATTTGATAATTTCGAATTGTGTAATACAACTCGAATTTTAAAGATGAACGAAATATTTTGTATATTTATGATTTTATCTACATTTTTTTACAAGAAAAGAAAAAGGCTAAATAGTGTAATAAAATTTCATTGTAAATACATCAAACAAATGTTTATAAAAAATCGTAAATGCAATAAATAATTATTTTCTTTTATTACTTTATTACTTTATGGATCAGACTGTTCCACTTACTGTGCATTAATTATGTGTATCTCGCGCAATAACACTACCTTTAAAGTACATAAAGACGATTCGGTTCATAAACACACTCACTACACGCGTGCAAATTACTATGTCTATGCCGGAAGCACTAACGTAAAATAGTGAAATCACAAACAAAATCTCTTCACATTAAAATCTATACATTAGAAAAATTCTCAGCTAATTAATAACGCAATAAGTACAACCGTACAATGACGCAATACACAGGATATTATAATTATATTATATCTTTGTATGTTTTCCACTAAGACGTCTTTAAAATTCAACATTTATCACTATTTTATTATTAAATCTAAATGTTTTCACCTGTATTTAGGATCTTTCGCTAATCCTGTATCGACATAAAATGGATAAATCGTTGTAAAATGAATATTAGACTTTCTTTCTAGCCGTATTTCCTCATGAAGAGCCTCCATAAGGCCTAAAAATAAAATTCATAAAAAATGTTCATTATAAATAAATTATTACTTATTGATAAATTACCTCTCACAGCAAATTTGGACGAACAATATGCCACTTTTTGCGACACGCCGTAAATACCGCACATGCTACTCATCGCTACTATATGACCGCTACCTCTTTGTAGCATCATCGGCAAAAATGCTTCTATTGTCTACTTAAAATAAAAAAGTCATAAATTATTTTATACTACTTATATAACATAAGATTTTATTGACTTTAAAAGGAAAATATATAATTACATTTGATTCATAAAGAATTGCTTTAAAACCATATGATATGACTCGCACTTGTCAATTACGTGATTAAAATTCAATCTGTGAGTGCATACCCAGAAGTTTGAAAGCACATTAACGTTGAATGTGTTTTCCACGTCATCCGGATTATAACTGAGGTACGGCTTATGACACAATACAGCCGCATTGTTAATGAGAATCGTCACATCCGGCACGCCAATTTTTCGCATTAATCTCACCGTTTCTCGTACTTCCAATCTCTTTGAGACATCGACCACGAAACCGTAAACCTAAAGATTTCTATAGCTTATCTCGCGCTTTTTTAATAGCGCTTATAATTTCCTTCCACAAAAATAATGTTAAAAATAGACGGCGTACAACAAAATACAGTTCAATAAAAAATAAAGTACAAGATTATTATTTATAAAACATTAAGTTAGTTACTAATTATTAACACAATATTTTATTTATGTTATATGTAATTAAAACTAAAAAATTTTTCAACATATATACTTCTCCACCATTTTTCGATATTTCTGTCATCGTTGATCGATTAGTTTCAACATCATTATCCCAACAAACAATTATACAACCCATCGAAGATAACTGAATAGCCAATTCACGACCGATACCGTGTCCAGCTCCAGTGATCTAAAATTTTGATATTTATTAATAAAGTATTTTTAATAGAATACGTGCCCTTAAAAATTTAAAATAAAATTTAAAGTAACATTAGTATTCGTTGAAAAATATAACTTACAAGAACAATTTCTCCTAGTAAGCGTTTCATAGGACATGGTACAATTATTTTGAAAGTTGCCATTATCATCGCTAGACTTATCTTTAATGATAGAAAGGATAAATCCAGAAATAATCGGCATAATTTAATATTTTTGACAATACATTGAATCTTCTTCATCTAGAAATAAAAATCCACCCAAATATAAATATGGAAATAAATATTAAATTTTAAAAAGATAAAACTCTTGAAATTTTTCAACATTAAAGAATAATCAAGTTTAATTCCATTATAAAATATTTAAATGTAATGCTTGAAATTATGTACATACAATTTTTGCATCATTAACCATTATTTCAATTTTTATTTTATTAATTTAGAAACTCGCATTAATAAAAAAACTAAAAAAGCAATTTTCTTCAAAATATTAAAGCATATTTTAATAATGATAACATTTGGAGAACGCTAGAGTACATAGAATATTAACAATTCAATTTATGCGCAAATAGAAATGGAGAGAAATGGAAAAAAAAATTGTACATAAATCTCGCACACGCACGGCAATTTAATAACGCAAGACCGACTCAACAGACCGTAACGCCGATCACTTTCCTTCCTGATGCGAAATATTGTCTCACACAATGCGGTGAGTAAAACACATTCCAAATGCTGTCAAACGTATGTTTTAAAACATTGTATTATTCGACCGATGATAATTCGTAACCATGACACCCACACGCAGACTGATTATAGACACTTAAAAATTTATCAATTTTTTATTTTCCAATATTTTTAAAAATTAAATTAACAAATATAAAATTTGTAAATTGTCGTCACTATTTATATCATTTATTCAAATATATTTTATTTGCTTAAAAATAAAATTATCTGAAAATTTGTCACTACAAAAAATGCCTACTCTATCTCTCGCAATCGGTTCTTTTGTTTTTCTCTGCAGAAAATATGTTTTTTTTCTGTCAAAAGAGTAACTGTCAAAAAACGCTTGGCTTTTCAGTTACGCAAGAAACGCAATTGCCTTCTCTGTTTCTGCTAAATAGACCGCAAAATAGAACTCCGCTTGCATTTAATGAGATGAACATTTTTTCTGGTGTAAAACCAAGATGCTGAGAGTGAAAGAGATTGTCAAGCATCCGAAACTTAGGAAGTTCTGGACGAGATGGCGAATTCTTATGTGGAAAGCTGTACTTATGCGATTGCATAGCCCAATAACCACTGCGTTAGAGATCATTATAGCTATTATCTTTTCCCTGCAAATACGTTTAATGTTCAAGCCGCACGGTTTTCATCCACAAGTAAATTTTAAAATTCTATATAGAATTAACCAGCTTATTACGCATTTCTATTAAATAACTTGATTATTGTCTACAATATTTGAATCTGTACTTATATAAAGGATTTAGATGTACGTAGTCAAAATGATATTCTGGCAAAATTGCCAAATAATGTGGAATGCTGGTATGCACCAACAGATGCATTTGTAGATGAATTAATGTCGAGAGTGGCGAAAATGCTTCATACAAAAAGTAAGATAGTATCTCAAAAAAACATAAAAAAGGTAATACTAAATAAAAATTACATATTGCACATGAGTTCAAGCAGCCGATAGCGAGATCAGTCTTGTGCGTTCACGTTACACGAAAAATGATACTTCCAAAGTATTATGGGCGATATTTGAACTTGAGAAACTTGCATCTGGAAAGCCAAAAATTTTAGAATATAAAATACGTTCATCGGAAATAGGCGAGAATCGGGTGATCATGATGCATGAGGAAAAACCCGCCCATGAAGGTATTACAAACTTGTAAATAAACATTAAAATGTAACTCGATACTTTTTCATATTTCAGATTGATCCTAAACTTTTTATTCTTAGAATAAATTTCTTTCATTGGAATGTTACATTTAAAAAGCAGTTTTATCTTGTCGTAAATTATTTCTTGATTATGCAACAAAACTAGAACACATAATAAAATCTGGTTTGGTCTAATTTTACAAGCATACCGTAATAAAAAAATACAATAAATTATTTACATTAATGTTTATTGTCAAAGATCCGTATGTGTTAAGTGGTTTTATGGCCCTACAAATGGCGATTGAGAAATCTTTCGTAGATATATGGACAGATCCGACATTACCAAAAATCGCCGACAATGTAAGTTCTTTAAATGCCGATATTAACAAAATTATTAAGTAAATTATTTTAAGCATGAAAAATAACAAAAATAGATTTTTCTATAGCTGTCAATTGGCCGATTTCCGTATCACGAAGTGGATTTTTTAGCTTCGCCGTTTATCATTCGACCTAACATAAGAGTAATTTATTATATGATGGTTGTTGCCTTCCTTTTGCCACCAGTAGCAACGTTAAAAAAGGCACTTCATGACAAAGAAACTGGATTTAGGGTAAATTTTGTTATAGTAATTTTTCTCACTCGCTAGCATTAGTTATAATCCAATTGTAATTTATTTTTTAATTTATAACATTAATTCTATATGTGTATGTTTTTTTTATGATACCATGATACTTATTGTAAAGACATATGTACACAATAAATTTGATAGGAGCGTAATATGTACACATTTTTTTTAGGGTCTTATGAGATTGACAAATATGTCTTTCGCGATGTTGTACATTGGATGGCTGAATTATCTCATGATCACCGTATTACCTGTGACGATCGTGTGTATAATTCTATTATATCCTGTATTTTTTACTACAAATGTGTTGGTCATCGCTATTTTCATCGTAATGTATAATATTTTGTCAGTACTTTTCATGTTCACCATCGGCACATTTTTCAATCAGCGTAAGTCACTTAAGCGTGCAACTAAAAAATTAATAACATTAAAGATATTGCTGAAAATTTTAATTTTCTTATAATAGCTGCGAAAGCATTACTCACGTCTATTCCGTTATGGCTCTTTTTGATGCATTTCACTGTTGTTCTGGATCAATCTCTGATAAGGACATCTGTCCTGACAAGGATCAGTTCTTTGATTCTGCCACATAGTGGTTTATTATATGGACTAATAGCCCTCATGACTTGTACAGATTTTGGTAAGCAAATTAAATTATGCAGATTATATCAACATGTTCTTTTTCAAAAGTCCGTCTAAAAAAATTTATTATTTAATTATATGACGTACGTGTCATCAAATGTGAACGCGTTAAAGAATATTATATGCATACATAATTTGTGTACATTATAAAAGTATTGCAGAAATATTTACACAAAAACATCAAATAAATAGATATCAGTAAGATTAAAAATTTATCTTTGAATCAAAAATTATTTGTATTCAAACTGACAATGAGCAAAGAATTAATTCAAAGAAATTTTATTATTTTAATAAAATTTTATCAATTGGCATTATTTATTCCTGATACACAATTAAATTTTTATTTAAATAAAAAATTTGTTATTATTTGTTACATATCTATAAGTTTATTGTAAACACTAATATGCAAAGTGTAAATTAACATTATAAAGTAACATAGTGCATACTCAGAATGTAAATTAAAAAAGTTGCAGCGTACATTATATAATTCCTACATTTCTCGAGAGCTAAGTTATTCACGCGTGTAAATTGCAAAGCAAATTTACTAACCACATTATTTAAATTGCGTACAGACTGTGATCAAATTGTATTTTTATACAACTTACATTACCCGTCAAATAGCTTAGAACCATGCACCATTTCTAAAGAATATATAGGGTGTTTTATAATATTTGTTTAAACGCTCGTGTACAGGTGGAGCGCGGTAAATTAAACAGAAAAGTTTATCGTTTTGTAACTGTCGCAATAATAATTGAGATGTTAATTAAGAATTGACGAATGATAGCACGTAGCGCGTGGCTATTGTAAAAATTGTAAAACAGTAAAGAATTCCTCTGTTCAGTTTATCATACTCTATCTATACACAAGCGTTTGGATAAACATTATGAAACACCCTTATAAAACTTATACTTTTTCATAAATTATCATACATTTGTCTACTAAAAATTAAACTATTAATTAAGTTTCACGCGTAACGTGAGAAATTACCTAGCGCCGTAAATTAAACAATCTTACAAGTGCAAGGTTAATCGTGTTATATTATAAAAGTGACGGACAAAATCTACACGCATAAGAAGTAAAATTTACAACAAAGATTTTTATTTTGATAGACGATTATGAAAACGAAGGTTTACAGAAAATAGAACCACAAAATTACAATAATTTTGTCTCGTACTTCTGGCCACGGTGGCTCTCTGAATTTATAACGTTACGAGACGCTCACGATATCATCCACGCCAAAGAAAAGATCTCTATGAGTATGGTTTTGTTCACGTGGAGCTTGCACATTATTTTTTGGTACCTGATAGCTGTATATTTGGATAATATAAATCCGGGTAAATTTGGTAGCGCAAAGCCTTGGTATTATTTGTGCAAGGTAAATAAGAAGAAAAAGAAAAAGAAATTTTTATTTTGTTTTTAAATTTTATAAGAATCATATTTGTATACGTTAATAATGCAAATCAACTGTCAACTATTATATATTATCAATATATTATCAATTGTCTAGAAACCTACTCCTAATAATGATGAATTAATGATTCGAGGATCCACTAATTGGTCAGCAGTGGAATACACACCATCATACATGAAGGTATATATGACATTGTGCATTTCTCTTTAATTATTTCTCAAATATGAGATCTAATAAATCTATGACATAAATGTGAGAAAAACAAATAAGATTAATTTTTAATGAATTATAAAGATTAAACGTAAATCACAACATTATGTTTCACGTGTGTAATTGATTTATACAATAGCCATCTATTCGGGTAAGATGTGTCAGTAAAGAATTCGGCAGAATCAACAATCGCATTACAGTTATAGACAATGTAACGATTGACTTTTATCATCAAGAATTTAGCGTCATTCTCGGTCACAATGGTGCCGGCAAAAGCTGTTTTTTAAAGATGATTATAGGTACAATAGACATTTTTATCATTTTTTGATCAGATATGTAATAACAGAATAATTTGACAAATATATACAACAGGAATGTACAAGCCGACTCATGGTCATATTTACTTGAAAGGAAGAGATTATAACGAAGATGAAAGTTCGATAAATCCAATTGGTTATTGTCCGCAAGAAAATATATTGGTAAATTATTTGACGGCGATACAGCATCTCTATATATTTGGCATGGTAAATATATATTATTTTTGCATTTATAGGACAAGTAACAGTTTTTTATTTTACATATCAAATAATGTTTTTAATTTATAAAATATTAATTCATGCGAACTATCTTTTTATCAAATATTTCAATATAACATAAATATGTTTAGAAATTAATAGTATAAAGCATTTGTGTTCAAAACATGTGTATCAACAAAAATGTTAAAAATAAGTATATTGATTTAATTAAAATTCTAATGCAACCATATATTTCTAATTATCTGACTTAAAATTAGAAAGTGATTATTCGTCGGACTACCTATTAATTTACCACCTGGCTCAAATAAGCAATAAGAGAAAACACAATTTATTTGCCTATAAATTTATGTGAAATGGTTGTGGCGCAATAACTTTTGCCTAGATTCCTCAGGATTGAATTACATTAGAGCGCTCTTCTTACAGAAAGATCACAATATATTTTATATTAAGATTCATATAACAAATAGTAAAATTGATAATTACCATAAATAATGTCTTTTCCTTCATCTTGTTTAATTACATATTTTATTGTAATGAAAACAGTTTTTTAATTATTTAATAAATAGTCACCCTTACTTGTCATAAATTAATTTAGAACATAATACATCAATACAACTGAAAATCGATAATATAATTATTATTTTAGATAAAAGGAATGACCTATACAGATGCTCATAAAGAGTCACTAAAATTGTTAAAGCAACTTGATTTAGAATTTGCGAAAGATTTTAAAACAAAATCCTGTTCTTTCGACATACAGCGAAGAATTTGTTTGGCGATGGCACTTATCGGCAATACTAAGGTATACTATTTTATTCGTGAGTTTAATTTTACTCAAATTAAAAATTAACGTTTATAAATGCAATAATAACAGATAAACTTAACAAACTAAATCAAAATTTAAATTTTATCAGATTTTGATTCTTGATGAACCTACATATGGAATGGATCTTCAGCATAGAAGACAGATATGGGATTTACTATTGGTAAAAATCTTTTTTTTAAACAAATTCCGTGATATTAAATATATAAAATAAAAATTATTTTAAATAAATAATTAAAATTTTCAGGACATAAAAAGGAAGAAGACAATATTAATGGCAACAAATTCCATGGAAGCTGCGGATCTTCTCGCTGACAGGATTGCTATTATCGCGAATGGAAGGATTGAATGTTATGGTTCGAAAATGTATCTAAATCGTCGATATGGTAAAATTCTGAATAATTAATACATCATATTTCTATTATAATTTGTAACATATTTATTATAATAATCTTGCATTATTTGCGCTAATGTTAATGCTGACGGTAAACGTTATTTTTCACAAAATGTATGATTGGTTTTAAAGTCGCATAACTCGGGCAAAAAAAATCGTAGCAATATTTAAAAAACGCGTTTTATAGATAAAATGTCGTATCTTTTGACACTTGTAATAAATTTTGCAAAAAAAAATTTTTTATTGACAATAAAACAATAAGTTCCTTCTTCGGTCTCAGAAGTGTGAAGATAAAAAATGTTCAAAAACGGCCTAAACGTGAATGTACAAATTTCAAACTTTAAAATACTTTCTTAATGCTAAATGCTTTCAGACGGTTAAAATTTAACAATTTTCAATAGTATCTCAAAGTAGAGATTTCACGTTTTCATTTTAAAAAAAATCAGGATCCTACGATGATTTTTCGCGGAGTTATCGTCCGTCAAAGTTGATATATTTGCCCCAAATTTTTCTATGCCAAAATTTTTTTGAGCAGTGTATATAAAAAAATTTAAAAACAATGATTAATTATTTAATTGTTAATTAATTAAATCTTATGAATTGAAATTAGGAATCGGTTATGTTTTGAGTTTATTGGTACAAGAAGATTGCAATGTGGAAAAAGTTCAAACGGAAATTCAACAGTTTTCTGCAGATCCCATTACTCTGCGAGGCACAATGGGTTTGATGATAAGATTTGACGTGCCAAAAATCAGTCGATTTTCAAAATTGCTTCAATATCTAGAATACAATAAAGAAGAACTGAAAATCATGTCGGCTACACTTAGTACTGCAAGCATTGAGGGTCAATTTCTTAGGTATAGCCAAATGTTACAAAATTAGCTTACGAAAAGTCTTTCGACGAATCTATTAAATATGACTTGAATATATACCTATTCTTGATAATATAAAAATAAATATTAAAAAATAAAAAAATTTGATATCAACATTTATAATTTTGTATTCAGAATAGGTTTAGAAAGTCAGTTCAAAGAACGCTGTGTAAAATTACCTAGCAACAAATACGAGCTTATTGTGCAACAAAGACGACGGCATTTGTTACAAACAGGTAAAATTTTAGTGCAATTAAATGAAATTAATATATTATTATTATTTATAAAATATAAAAAATAAAAAATAATAATAAGCACCATCTTAATAAGTCGTTGCACTAACATTACATCAGGAATTATTATAAATAATTAATACTTAATAATGTATTTACATAAAAATGTTATTTTTAAACAAATTGAAATGACGTAACATTCAATTATTAGCTCAACCATGGAACCGATTAACTGATGATGCTTTATGGCGACAGCAAGTTTTTGCAATGTTCTACAAGAAATTATTGCACATTATTTCATCGTGGAAACTATATATATTTTTGGTAATTTTTTGATTTTGTCAAAAGGAACATGTTTTAAATATAATGTATTCATATCTGACTAATCATGACAATTTCAGATGACTTCGGCGATTGTTATTCTTATTCTAATCACTATAATCAGCGAATTAAGTAGTTTCACACTTTTCGACTCGAGGTAATTTTACTTGCTCAAAGTTGACAGAAAAAAATATTATTTTTTTATATAATATATTATAAAAACATATACTAATTCATATAATAATTATAGAAAATGTATATTCTATAAAAGATTAGTTTTATTTTTATATAAAAAATGTGCTGTAAAAACGAAGTAATCATACTTGCTTATTTTTGTAGTGAGAAAATAATGAACCTGACAAATTATATAGACAACAATCTTCACGTGCTATATTATGCAGCCGATGACAAACTTGCGGAAGACTTTCTTGATATTTTATATACTACCGGCCAAGCATATAGTGAAAGGCATAATTATCATATCTCTAAGCATATCACAGCCTCGGATATTATAGTTCACCCTGATTTACATTCGATAGAGGTATTATAAAAAATATATATTCTAAATTTTGCGACGTTATTAATATTTTATAGTAGTTTAGGGATCGTTACGTGATGTCTGTCGATATACACGTAAATGGACATGTGCAACTTATATACTCATCCACTGCGATACACAGTGGACCAATTGCATTAAATCTATTGCATAATGCATTATTGCGTTACCATTGCGGTTCAGATGATTGCTGGATAAAATTAACCAGTCGACCGTTAATAAGACCAGAACAAGTAAAAAATTTCATGAAATATTTAATAAAAATACTGTATCAATCTTTAAAACACTAAACATTTTTCTTACTTTAAAAATATTTGATTAATTTTTTATATTTAATATGTAAGGTAAAAGTATATATTTGTTGTACAACGTTTACAGTGGCATTTATATTTACTGGCCCACCCATACAGCGTACGGAATTGGGAGAATGCTGCTATAATAATGACTTTATTTCTTCTTTTACCTTCTATTAATATGGGAATAACAGAACGAAATACACTTTCAAAAATGTTACAAATTAATGCAGTCGGCATGTCCACGCGGATCTATTGGATCTCAATGTATATCATCGATTTCTTATTGTATGCATTTTCCATAATATTTTTAGGAATTATAACTTTAACCGCTTATCAACGCACACTGCACTTCTCAAACTTAGAAATTGGTAAGAATTCCAAGATTCATGAAATATTTATCTTGAAATGTGTTTCATTTTTTTTTTCTATATTTCAAAATTTATAAAAATTTAATATTTCATAATATTTTACAGTAATAGTGTAGTATTGACATGTTACAATTCGGAGTAGCGATGCTTAGTAAGACCGCGTGTGCCGCTCATTTATTTATTTGTATTTGTACTTCCATTTAATCGTTGTTAGAAAGCCGCATGGCCTTATCAAGCACTGTTACTCCTAACAATTAAAATAAAAATGTTATATATTCATATTACATTTTATATAAATTAAAAATTTAAATTTAAAAATATTTCTGATTAATCGATGCTTCAGTTCAAGTATTCATGATATTCTTATGTTACGGAGGATGCGCTATTCCATTAGGCTATTGCATACAACTTTTAACAAAAAAACCGGAAAACGTGTATTTAGTCGTGATACTAATCAACGTCATAGTCGGTTAGTAATTTACTAAGTTAATTTATTATTATAATATTCTGCTATTGAAAAATTGTATTATTCAAATATATTATATTTTTCAGTGTTATTAATAAACAGCTCTATCATATTTCCATTGTTATTGCATACATTTAGCAGTACTGGCAGATACATTTTTGAAGCTCTTGTACATATATTTCCACCATATATTCTAGCTTGTGCTTTAAGCAATTATATTATGCTGGTCTTATATAATAGACACTGTAGCTACTTTAATGCTTGTGATACAGAATTTTATGTTGAAGATCCTTGCTGTCGTAAGTTTAATCCCAAAAACTATCTTTATAATGAATTAATTTATACAAACAAACTATAAAACAACTTTAAAATTTCAGAAAACTGCAAAAACACGCATTGTTACAACCAACTGGACGTAATGCTAATTAAACAATCCGGATTTGAGTATCATCACTCAGTCATAGATGACATACTTTTAATGATATCGCAAATGTTTGCCTTTTATATATTGTTAGAGATTTTTGAAGAAAAAAATCGCAGAAAATGGTACAGTTGCTCTACACTTTCTGCGAAGGACGATGATATTATAGAGCCAGAAATTATCGAAGAAAAGAAACAAACTGAAGAATATATGAAACGTAAGAAATAATATAAAAATAAAAATTACATAAATTTATATTACTTTTACATTAATTTTTATTAATATTACAAATCTAAAAAATTATAACTTTAAAAAATATATAAATTTATTTTGAACAAATACCTTTATTTTTACTAGAAATTATTTTATCAATTTCTTTGTGTGTAGATTATAATGAAACAAAGTCACTTCCACCACAAGTTGCTCTGGTTGTTCAAAATTTAAGAAAAGAGTACTTTGGAAGACCGGTAATTCAAGGAGTTAATTTTAATGTAAATAAATTTATGCAATTTTAGCCGTAAAATCTTTACGATATATTTTTTTAAATACACATTATGCAGTCAATATATAAAAATATTTTTATTTAGATTTATAAACAAGAATGTTTTGGCTTGTTGGGATTCAATGAGGCAGGAAAATCAACAATATACAAACTGCTGACAGGTGAAATAAAAATGTCGGCTGGAAAAGCGGTGTTATATGAATACGAATTTTCAAAAGATCAAGAGATGGTGAGTAATATTATGCATCTAATTACAATAAAAAAAATAATTTCTTATATATAAGTACTTTTCATATTTAATTTTTTAAATCTCTTACTTCATAATTTAATAATGTTTGTTTGTTTTTCAAATTTTTGATAATACATGAAAAACAAACATTTTGAGATACAATTAATAATATTTTAATTTTTTATATAAAAAATATTGTCAAGTTTACAGGTATGATAGGGTACTGTCCACAAACTAACGGACTAAGTGATTTCATGACTGGCAGACAATATTTGCAACTTCATGCGGCACTTCGCGGTGTTCCATACGAGTGTATCAACGACGAAGTAAATAAATGGTTGGATGTATTAGGTAATATAAATTTTCAAAATTCCTATTTTTTACTTCGTCATTTTTATCCACTCGTTCGAAATTTAAGACTCCAAAATTTGTAATAAAACTAAATATCTCTGTCTATCTCTAATAACTTATATAAAATTAAATAAAATTAAAATCATAGATATGCTAGATTTCGAGAATCTAAAGATCGCTCATTGTCCGTGGGGAGTTCAAAGAAAACTTTGTATACTGCAAAGCTTAGTCGGCGATTTGCCAATGGTATTTATGGACGAACCTTCCGCTGGAATTGACATAATGACTAGACACGCTTTATGTGAAATCTTGCATCAAATACGGGAGATGGGAAGATCAGTATTAATCACTACGCACAGGTGAGTTCAATAAAATTTGTAAATAAAAAATATATTTGACTTTGAACAATTAAAGTTCCAATATATGGGATTCTGTATTTCAGTATGCGAGAAGCGGAAGCAATGTGTCTGCGTGTTGGAATCTTGGTTAATGGCCAATTTGTCACAATTGGATCTTATGAGCATCTGAGGAGAAAACACGAACATAACTTTATACTGAGTATCAAAGTAATACCAGGATTCCAATTTGCAAACTTTGAGAAGATAAAAAAAATTATCGACGAGACTTTTCCAGCAATAAAATTCAAAGATAGTTATTTGGTAAATAAATAATTTTATTTTTCGATATCTTTTCATATAAACATAAATAAAACATTTTGTTATTAAAACCTAACATTTTCTAAAAAATTAATATCATATAATTTAAATAAATTAAACGTGTTTAGAAGATTTTGCCAAATTAATAAAATACAAAAAGAAATTTAATTGTTAAAAAAACGGATTAATTTTTATCTAGCATATTTTTAGGGTGTTCTTAAATATGAACTGGAAAGTGGTATTTCGTACAGTCAATTGTTTGATAAGCTTGAAAAATTAAGACAAAGATATGTGTGGATAACAGACTTTTCTGTCTATCAACCATCCATAGATGAAGTATTTCTAACTTTAGTGAAAAAGCAAAAGAGACATTTAAAAAAATTAACACTATACGAATTTCTACGTTCATGTATAACTAAAAATCCTTAAGCAGAATAAAACGTTTATAATATTAAAAATTGTTTACTTTCAATTTTCATAATTATTTGTTTTCTATTCGATTATAGATGAGATCTCATGAAAAAACTTCTGATTGGGTAATTTTTTCGAAATAGGTGTGCTATTACTTATAATTGCTCGTTTGTCGTTCTTCTTTCTTTTTGATTGTGTCAATTTCTGTAATTGATTTTCCTCTCTTCCTGAATTCGCTGAATGTTCAGCATTTGTATTATTTGATTTATTCAACAATTTTTTACTCTGTTTCTTTTTATTCTTATCACTGTTTACTATTTTTTTCGATCGTTTGCGTTTTTGCGATTTAATTTCTTTATTCTCTTCTGAAAAATCGTCTTTTGCTGTATCTTCTTGAATCTTTTCCCCTTCGACGCAGAATGAAGTTTCCATTTTATTTTTATACAAAGTATTCTTTTTATCTTGTTTTTTATCTTTCTCTTTCTTATATTTTTTATTACTTTTATGAAGAAATTCTGTCAAAAAGTCATCTTCATCGTTCGATTTATCATCAATTTCTATACTATTTTCTTTGCTGTCCACCAAAATTTTTTTCCAAACAAATTGATTTTGTGATTTGCTTACTTTTAAAAATGCCAAATTCAAATCCCTTTTTAAAAAAGGCTTGAAGTATTTGTTCAATCTTTTACTTAGATCCGATGACGGTTCTTCGTTACTATCAGTATCCGAAAACAATTTGCAAGGTCTTACTTCGGTAGAATTGTAATACAAATATAGTATAACATTATAAAATTTATTATCGTCAATGTCTTTTAAATGTGACATTGTTAATTCGATATGAGTAATTCCGACACTATATAACACATGAGCATTTTTAATCTCCAAAAGTAAATTCTGTAAAGCAAAATTTTTGTTCAATTAACTTATCAGCAAATGAATAGAGCGCAAAGTGATCTTTTGTTGATACAATTATTATAACATACGTGTTGGCATAATTATTTATAGTTAAATAAAAAATTTAACATATTGCATTTTTTAGATATAAAATAATAAATATTTAAAAAACATTTTATTTCTTATGACAATAGTTCTTCAATCACCTGTAACTTTTCAGCCTGTTCCTTACGGTTCATATAGCAATCGATGTGATGTTTGCAGCTCTTCAAAAAATGTTTTATACTATTCAAATCATCAATGGGATATCGCGATAATATTTCTGATATATCGATAGACATAGGCAATACCCACTTTCCCACTTTTCCGCGGCCGTTATCGTCTATTAAAATCTCTACCGCATACAGATCGTTCTTTGAAAAATTCTCCGTGCTAGAAAATTCAAAAACAAAACCACCTTCACAATTTACACATTGCATTCCTGCGAACTGATAAAATTCGTAGCACAGTTCCGTTTGCACGTCTGGTATCTTGCGAAATTTTGCATCTTTGTTATCGCACAGTAATCTTGATGGTTTCTCTACGATTTGCAATTGACTGAATTTGGGAGTCTGAATTACGGTTTCTAGTAGAGAGATATATGTTTTCAATATAGCGATCTCATTCAACAATTTATTCCTTTCGTCCTGACTAGACAACTCTGAATATAATCAAACATATCTCAGTAAATTATTTTATTTAAATTATAACTCAGATTATATTTCACGCAATAAACACAAATATTAAAATTGTAAAATTTTATTACAATTAAGTGCCATAACAGCAGAAAATAAAAATTTTGATAAAAATAGTAAATCTGCTTTGGTCGTAATTGATTGTTATTATATTTGATTAAAAATTGTATTTAATCAAACATAAAATTTTGTATTAACTTTAAATTTATTTCAAACGTATGTAATAAAAAAAAATACCTGTACTGATAGAGTTATTATTCTTATCCATGTCCAGTGATAGAATAATTCAATTTTGCGTGTTAAAAGTATGTATAAATTGAATCTATAACGTTACTAAACACGATTTATATGAAAATTGGTTTGGAAAATTTATTAAACTGTCTGATGAGAGAAATTCTAATACGGCTTGACGAAACAGTACAAGTTTATATACATCTCAAGGAAGATGATGTTTGCACAAATTTAAACACATGACAATGTGGTATTGTAATATCATAATATTATCGAATATAATAGCGATTTCAATTGGTCTGCATCGGTGTGCCACCTGTGTAAAGTTGGTGCAAGTGTGTACAGTGAATCGCCACCAATGTTACCAATTACACCAACTGGCTCCTACTAATTTGTGAGAGCCACTTTATGTACACCCAATATACACTTGTACTGAGCCCAGACGAACACGCGGCACCAGCGAGGGACCTGCATTATTCGACCAGCCGAACACACAATTTGCACCAACACCCGAAATGTGCAGTTGGTGCAGATCAGCCGAAATCGCTATAAGATTCTCCACAAACTACCGACGATTGTTCATGTCGATGCCTACACTTATCTTTCGTCGAGCTCACAGAACTCACTTGCTTTAGACCTGAATATTTTACCATCGACTACAAATCTGTAGCAATATATTGATATCAATGAATACTTTCACTTTTTCCTTATTAAAAAAAATTAATTAATTAATTATGTTGATAAAAAAATTCGTCATACTTATCAACTTTGTAACATATCATTACGAATTAGTTTCTGAAAGCAACAACACTATACAGTTTACTAGTTATCGGTAAGTTGTACCAACTATAGCTCAAATATGTTTCTTCGATATCTGCAGTACGCATATTTATATGTATTTAAACTAAATAAATGTTCTGATAAAGCATATATGAAAAATATATAAATACAGAATAAGCAAAAAAGTTATTTATAAATTATTTTGATAAAATTTTCCACGTATTTACAGCAAAAGCTGCACGTAACATATCTAATATGACAAAAAATAAATCGCAAAAGATATAAATTATATCAGTATATAATTGCTCTCATTTTCAGATGCTTGATAAATTATTTAAACAGTGCTGCATTATGAATCACGCATTTAATGATTAATTAATGTGCAGCATGGCGATGCACTTCTATTATAAACATTGTTAGTAATATTATATAAAGCACGACTATCGATCATGTCTGCGCCGCGCGATACCAAGATGTTCTCTTCCTTTTTCGTGAAGGAAAATAGCGATAGTGTGCAAAAATATCCGTACGCCGAGACACGCGCCCATTTTAAATGTAAATAAACGAGGCGCATTGTTAATCTCTTAACTATAGATGTCAGCCAAGCAAGCACTTTATCAGTTGGACCTTTGAACCACACGAGAAGTTTTCCCGGCGAAAAATCCATTCCCCTCGCCCCTTTCATTGCGATAAAATCCACCCGTCTGTCGTTCCGACCACTTAGACACCCGTGCGTGCAGCGTGACGTCAATTATACCGGTCGTTAAATCCCGATGCGACTAGAAACCGCATCGTGCCGACACACCTGACGCGATCTCTAATCCGCAGTGGAGTCACGGCAGGAAAAGCGACGCGATTACGAACTGTAATATAATGACATAAGATCAAAACACAACAGCTGCGGAAAAACCGGATCTATTTCTATATCAAGACACGCCGAGAATTAATTTGATAAATCTGATATTGCATTTCAAATGCTGCCAAAGAATAAATTTTTCCGCAAAATAAGATATAATTATAACAGTGTCGCGCGATACAACTTGCGTCAAGATAATAGTCCGTAATCGGTATAATTTTTCTTTACACAGCAGCAAGAACGCTTCAGTAATATTATTCTCCGCTGTGATGGACTTGTTTGCAAAGCGCGTGACGTTCTCAGAAACAATTTATTCGTCTAATTGCACGAGAAATATACATCAAAGGAACATGGATTGATTGGAGCGCATAAAACACTTCCGTCGTGCTCATTTTTGCCTACGTAAGAGCCCCACTATTCGTCGCCGTATCGCGCGTTATATTTTATCACGTCCTGTTTTTTTTATTTCTTCTTCCACAGTTTCTATCGCGGTATCCACTAATTATCGGTGCCGCGTTATTGGTAAGCATTGTAAATAAGTTGCCGATAATGCCATTAATTTCGTACACAGCTGTACGCGCTTGGATCTGCGTGTGAGTGTCGCGAACATACTACGTCTCCTCGGCGGTGGAGGAAGAGGAGAGTAGCTGACCCGACTGTCTATGCCCGATATCAGCAGGAACGCGATAAATTCAAATTATAAACGCAGTATACGACTCCCGCCGAGGAGAATGCGTAAATCGGGGATGTAACTTCATTTGACGATCGCAACGAAATATTCAAGGAACAGAATCTCCCTTTGCACAGCTGCGACACGGTGCAATCGGAGGTGTAATCAGACATACCGATAAAACTGGAGGAACAAAATTAGATATTACGAAATGTGTTGTTTTAACCGAACGATTCAGCGGATTAATCGCGATAAGTAACGATTAATCAGTGCTAATCTCGTTAGATAAGTGTGAAAAAAAAGTGTAACATGGAAAGAGGAACTTAAAAAAGTTCTTGTCGAGAGAGCAATGAGCTAATCTCTTCTCTGCAATAAAAATAAAGCGATGCCTGTGGCGAGGTTAATTAGCAAAATTCATGGAGGAGCAGATAAAACGATTCTCTTCTTTCTCTCTCTATCTTTCGCTTTCTCTTTATCTCTCTTTTTCTTTCCCTGATTCTTTGAACTTCTCATGATATCTTCTTTCTGCGTCCTAAGACGTCCCGCTTTCTTTTTTTTTTTTGTTCAATCGAAGACTGGTTAAAAAGAAGAGGAACTCCTATCGAACAAATAAAAGACTTTTCGTCTGTGGCAGCGACTAAGCCGGTTGCAATAAAAGCTTAATTTATAAGGTGACCCTCGACCTCGTCTTGGTAAATGGTTTGCTGTTATCTTTACATAAGCGTGGACGACCACGATGAAAACAGGCGTACAAAAAAGAAGATGAAACACGGATAAAAATATGACAAATTCATATTCTTCAAAAATAATTGCACATTCATCAAAATTCATTATCGGATAACTAGTAGGCGCTGTATAAATTTAAATTCGTTTCTACAACAATCACGATATACCTTTATCCAAAGGTTACGTTGTTCAGTCAAAGGCGAAATAAAACATAGCAGGAAGCTATTAAAAGTTCTCGCGAATAATTCAAGCGTAATTTCAGATCTCTGCTTTTGAATAAAAAGCCGGCGTGAATTTTTGATTCTGATGTTTTTGGAGCCACGCCTATGACGGCAATCTCGAGAGAATGTAAATGTCATTGATTGTGACGGAATCAAGCTTCCGGCTGCGTCGTCCAACCAAAACTAATGCCTTATTACACTGGTAGTGTAATATTAGGCGGTATTAGTTTTGATATCACGCACCGCTACAAGATAAT
Organism: Linepithema humile; assembly: GCF_040581485.1. Classification (NCBI taxonomy): domain Eukaryota; kingdom Metazoa; phylum Arthropoda; class Insecta; order Hymenoptera; family Formicidae; genus Linepithema; species Linepithema humile. The sequence continues at coordinate 21,690,222 of NC_090128.1, read as the reverse complement.
TTTTTTACATAACTTCTATAATAATTCATACGCTCGGAAAGAATAACGAAGGACAATCTCTACATTATTTCTATTTTGTTTCCTTTAAATTTTATGTTACACGTTATATTATATAATCTCACACACACACACACATACTACTTTATAATTTTTTAGAGTTATAATTTTCTATAACCAAGAAATGTGTTGGTGAAGAATACGAAGATCGTCAAATGGTATAATGAATCGTTATCGAACAGTGAAAGCCGACACTTCCAGTCCACTGAGACCGGAAGTGCACGCATAGTCAGCTTGACTGTCGTGTCGCGGATACCCCGCCAGTGCAGTGAGAACTCACCCAAAGTCATTTCACGCCCGGCAGAGCGCGGAAACGAGCGTTTACTCGAGATTTCGTTCATAAATCAGGATCTACCTGAGAGTGTCCTGCCCTCGCTATACCCCGCTGCACCCTCGCGGTTCGCCACGGTTATGGGGGTTCCACTAGTAGTTACAATGGAATCTGGAAGCTATTAAGCTAAATCGCTGCGGAAATCAACGCTCTTCACGGGGGGACAAAATATTATGGACAAAATTATTGTGAGAACGGTATTAACTCTGAAATATAATTAGTCACGACTTTCACGATTCTAAAACATAAAGGGCCAGGACAATGTAAGAGGACAATATAAAACTTACAAAGATGTATTACCTATTTTAATAAAAAGTGACGCGAAAGATTAATGTTATCAATAACTATTCCACATTATAGCCATATGGCACACAATTCTTATAAAAAATTCTTAGAAGAAGTATTTATAAAGAAAAAAAAAACAGGACACAAGCCTTTCTATTAAGATAAATGACAAAAACGTTAAATTTTATCTCATGATCACAACACGCTTTCCCCACTTCCTGTCGCGATATTTATGCTTCCTCGACAAAAATTGGAATAGAATATGAGGAAATGTGGCAATCGTGATTATTTTGATTTGGAGAAAATCAACAGGTGATCGCCGACAGCCGGGCAGCGAGTGCCGGGAGCTTAGGAGAGCTCGTCTTGCTTTCTTCTTCTCTCTTTCGTTCTTTCTCTCTTTTCCTCTCATGTACTTGTTTCGGATCATTTTCGATGTTATCCTTATAGCATATGCCTAACATGGGGTGGATGGCAAAAAGTGTTAAATTAGCCTACATTGTGCCATACGGCGCGATTTTAAACAGTCTTTACTCGAATAATCGACTAATCATTGCGACTAATACTGCTGAAACAAATAGAAAAAAGTATTGTAGAATTGTCAAATTATAATTTTGCCAAGAATTACGAAACGCGAGGCTTACTTTTACGGAATATTACTTAAAAGGACAATTAGAGTTACAGATTCTGAGCTTGTGTCGCTGAGAAGCGTATAAAAAAATCGTAACAAAGGCAGAGTCGGCGAGAGAAGGAAGGAAAAGCGAAGCAGAAGCCTCATGATCATGCCTTCCACCTGTACGTACACGCATATGTACCAGCACCAGCACGAGGGATATAAGGGACGTCGGTCCCTTATATACGGTACAGCTGCCAGAATGTCGACGGTGTTCCGGCAGAGAGAAAGGGACGTACAGATGCGATCATTAACTCAATTGAATTTCGATAAGTAAAAATGTGCAAACAACTTTGTTTCGAAATAAAATGCTGCTTATCATTGCTGAATCGCCTCGATTCGTGTCGGATCACGTGTCTCAGCAGAACAGATGATCACTTATTCCGCGGCTTATCAACACTGCTTTTTTCTTTTTTACATAGGCAGAATTCCAAATTTTTCTCGGCACTACGTACAATTCTACGTAAAAAGTAAGCATATTCACAACTGACATTTCCCGCGCAACCTCCGAAGAACCCTATATTTTTTTTTAAATTAGAAGCACCATATATGCCCGGTGGCACGACCAACGGAAACTCGGAAGGACCTCAAGGAAGATAAAAGGTGCTCGTGCGTGTGTGCGTGCCTGCCCGCGCTTGTGTGGGACAACATGTCATTAAATCGAAAAGGCACTTGTGCCGCCTGCACTTGCCGTCCAGGAAGAAGCACCTGACGATTCCTCCACGACAGGGTGGGTTTTTAACGGTCGAAATGCCGCCACATAGTGATTCCGAAGGGTAGGCTCCGAGTATAGGGAGCGATCGATAGATGATCGATAATAACACGCAGGTGCTTCCTCCACGCGTATTGTTTCCGCTTGTTTCCTCCACCTTGAACTGTTTCCAATCTTTTTCTTTCTCTTACTCTGCTCCTTTTCTATTTCGCTTCTCTTACTCGTTTCTTCGTTGTTCCGCTTTTCTTGTTTCTTCCGAAACCACTTTCGCCTTATTGTAGCAATACTCTTCTACTTGTGATCTCTTTAAGTTTCTCCGTCTTTCGTTGCGCTTCTTCTCTTTATCTCTTACTTTTATTCGTATTTTCATTACCATTCGCATCTTTTTGTTTATCACAAATAGAATTGTTTCTTTTTCTTTGTTTTAATTTTGCGCAATGCTTATTGCGTTGCACATCTCTCATAAAATTTCTTTAATGTAACATTGAGTGTGTTATATTAAACTTTATATTTTAAGACAGATATAAGATAGTTTATTAACAGCTTTACTGCATATAATTATTACTAACTAAAACTATCAAATCTTTATGCTTTGTTTTACTCGTTGTACAATAGAAAATCTGTCGTAAGCAGTATAAAATTATAATTTTAACTAAAGTTTGTGACTGAAAACCGGTGTGTCTAGTCGAGAAAATGCTTTCGCGAAGATTCCATACATCGTCGTTTCGTAAGCGACATGTCTTCGTGGGGTGGGAACGCTGGAGGGTGGTGGCGCTCCGCCGAAAACGACGGTTGAAAGTCGCACCGGCTTCTCGCGTGGGACCTTCAGGTGGACATAAAACTTTTTAGCTCTCCGCAGTGTTCTTCAAGGCGTTCGGGGTGTGCACCTGCTATACACCTGTTGGCCGTTGGTCGCTACTTCTGCCGTCCGTCGCGATCGTACGCGTGTATGCGGGAACGTCTTCGAGACCGTTAGAAGGCAAAGCAAATTGATGCAATCTCTTTAAGAAATGATAGTAACAAGTAGTAATAAGGAAAGGAAAGAAGAAGAGATGCCCTAAGAAAAATGAAGGTCCAGAAAAAGATCGAGTCGAAAGCAAATTCTTGCAATATATATGCTTAGAAAAGAATATTTAAAAGTTTATCTAAAAAATATATTTTTCCTCTTGAATAGAGAAAAATTTTCATAGAAAATTCTTTAAAAAAATGATTTTTTTAAGATGTTCTTTTGCACAAATTTTAATTGACGCATTTTGTATGAAAGCTATCAAGTTTTTGTAAAGGAGTTTATTAAAAGGCAACGCGGCTAAATTTTTTTTTTTTTCAATAAACGAAAGCTTAACAATTATGTTATTAGCCTCCTCCGCGATCTAATTCAGCACGCGCTCAGGTAATGTTGATTACTAGCAATTTTCAAATGAGTCAACGATCATTTCGCATCTATAGCGGCGGTATTGAGGTGCCGTCAACGAAAGAGTAATCGAAAAAGCACGCGTTACATATTACGTATGAAAATATTTACTTTTTGTCTTCATTGTTGCAGAATTTTTTTATCGATTATAAAAAATAGATCAATACTTGACGACAGCCTGAAAAAGTATATTAACATCGCTGATTACATTACACAAAAATGTTTTTATCTTCATTATTTCTGCTTTTACACTGTTTCATATATTCTGATAGATTTTACATTAAATTATATACTTCGTACTCTCTTTAACAATATTTCTCGAATCAACGGAACGATCGTTAACGGCGCGCAATTTGCAGGAACAGATCGATCGCGCACACGCGCAACCGAATCGTTTCCACCAAAGGCGAAAGACGACGGTTGAAGGGCAATTATCGTGCGAAGGGCCGTCAGGTATTCCGTGGCGTGTGAAGGAGTATATAGGTGGAGGAGGACGCGAAAGAACGAACGAAGATGAGGAGAAGAAAACGGGGGAGAGAGCCTGATACACTTTTAATACGGGACCGAAGGAGCCCCCTGCACAGCAGGTGCACCGCAGGTGATTCTCTTCGTCCTTCTCGCTCACCGCGCAGGCTTCCTCTCACGACTCCTCATGACCAGCCCGCACCCTGCGTACGCGATCTCCCACAGTGGTAAACTCCTCTTTTTTTCCACGCGGAGGGGAACAGAAGGAAGGAAGGCTTTTTCACCGCATTGCCGTTCGAGACTCGATGGGAAGAAAGGATCGATGGGTAATGGATGTGCCAAATGCGCCTGCCTGTCTAATGATTCTAACGATTATCGATTTATCTCGTTCTCTCAAATTTTCAATCTGGCCTACTTTGACAAGCGAGAGAAGAGATACACAGATACGCCGACATTTGTGTAAAAATATAAGAGAAATAGCGTGAATTGCGGATGGAAGAGAATTGATATTCTATCGAGATATAATTTATTTTGTTGAAAATATATATTGCAAATTTGTTAGCAATTTTATATCAAATAAAATCTTAGTTTAGTTTCTTTATCTGCTTTGATATTGCATTCTATGCTACTCGATCTTTCGATATCTTTTTGATTGAGTCAAGAACTCTTGTGGGCTCGAAACAGTGTTGTTTATAGAATGTCTGTAGAAATTCTCACTGACACGTGGGAAAGAAATGGGGCGCCAACCCTTTTTTCGAGACACTGAGCAAGACGCCGGGGGTGGAAACGTAATCGATACGCTCCGCAGGACCCTGTTTAAATTTCATTAAGTGACCTGACGCCACGTCGAGATTCGTTCTGCTCGAGTGACGTATCCGTCGAAGCGATCAGGAATGCCAAACTGGGTTTCTTGCACGCATTCCGTGAACGGTGACTTTAAATAATGATAAGAAGAAAGATGAACACACATACATAAAAATGTATACGACATTAAGCACCTCGAATCAATTTCGCGCACTGTTCCAGTTGATTTATAATTATTGTTCTTGGCGGGCCTATTTTGCACGGAATTAACGGCAATTATGCATGCGAGGCGCTTCACGTGCGATTCCTCTTATCGCCGACGGGCGCGCGTGTTATAAAGTAACTCGCGGCACGAAGAAAGTAACACGTATTGCCATACCCGGGCGTATTATCTAAATTACGCGAAACACGCACATTCACGCGCGCCGAACGCTCATGGCGCCGCAGATGAGTAATCCCTCGGTAAGTCTTCGGGGCTCGTTCGGCTTGTCTCACCTGCTGTATAACGAATAAATTCTGTCCAAACATTTTACTATACGTGCCATTCCGCGTTGACATTACCGTTGCGTAACGCAATTTGCATTATGAGCCCGATGTTCATAAAAAAAAAAAAAAAAGAGTGGGATGATCACGACGGGCGCGTGCAGGCGAGGCGCTAACACTCGCAAATTGACACTTACTTTCTCCCAATAACTGTCCACTCGAAAAAGCTGAGGCGCGAGAAGCGTAAAATAAATATAAAGAGAGTGAATGGAAAATTCAGCAAATATAATGTCAGCGGAACGTAACCACTTGTTGCAGAGAGGCGATAAATTAACGGCAACTAAGTGGCCGATTACGCTACGTAAATAATAAAACCTCGTTACCTAAGATATACTCGAAAGCAATTAATAACAAGCAAGGCCAGCCACCGGCCACTCGCCTCGGAAATAGAATATGCGTGTCACACGAGCGTACAAGCTGCTGCGGCGCGCACTCAGCACTCCGGGAGTAGCGAGCGGCTGGACCCCCATAAAAGATCGGCGCAGCTGGATTTTTTGGAAAAAATCCTAGGCGTGTATGAGCGCGCGCGAGCATACGGTTGCCCCGGGGAGACAGCCACGAAGAAGAAGCCGAAGTGGCGGGATAAAGGCCGCGAAGACGGGGAGCAGAAGGAAGAAAACGAAACGATAAAGGAAGACGACCTCGATGAAGAACGAAGACAAAAGGAAAGGAGAAGAGAAGGAAAGGGTGGAGGGAGGGCCAAGAAGTAGCAGAAGAAGGATAAGAAGATACGAAGGAAGAGTCCGTCTGTGTGGCGGCGGAGTTGAAGGAGGACAGTGAGGCGAGCAAGGTGCTGCCAAGGTGGCGGTTAAGGCAGCTGATCTTCGAATAGCAGCAGGTGAATGTGAAGAAGCTCACGTGGATGGAGCGAGACGGGCGAAGATGGCGGTTATGGTGGCGGTCGTGGAGGAGGAAAAGGTGGAATCCACGCGTGCATAAAAGGTGTTTCGTTATTGTTACCAGGCGAGCGTAGTCCCTTGGATTTATTAATCTTATTCTGCCGGCAACATGGTCCCGCTGTCGCTGCGCGACTGATAGACCAAAAAAGGATGATGTCTTCCGCTTGCCGCGATGAGTTTCTCTGTGCATATGTCCGAATTTCAAAACACTTAACCTTAGAATTCTACGGGCACAAGCGCGAACAAGAGGAGACTTAAAATTTTTAATTATCAGCTGCGCGATCGTCTCTATCATCTCTATACGATACAATAAATCGAGTTAAATCAACTTTTACTGTGTGAATCATAGATGATCACACGCTATTGATCACATGCTATGATAAATTTATCCAAAGTGTCAATGATCTCCTTGATTAATTTCGTATCTTTCGAATAATGTTTTCGCAGCTGTGAGACATCATAGCAGACAGAATTAAACAGAAATTAGAAATTAATTAATATTCAGTGATAAATCAATAATAAGTAATCAATACTCTTTTTGGCATTTTAACATCTGTGAATATAAAAAATAGAAAAGAAGATTTGTCATGCGTTTTGTAAATATTTCATGAACACTTGCAATGCCATTTAAATAAATCCTGATAGATTACCACGTATCTGACAAGATGTGACGTACTAATTTATTCTCAACAATGTTATTCGACGTTCGAGCGGAAAAAAGCTTCCGCGATGAGATGTGATGTCCGTTGCAGAAATTTATGATTTTTTTTACCGACAAAATAACGCCATCCGTCCATCATCGCGTGTGTACATACCCGATCGACGACATTCCTTCTCATATCGAGTGCTCCGTGGAGGGTACCAAGAATGAAGAAACCACACAGTGAGATCAGAAATCACAAACAAGCTCTCGCGTTAGCCTTTGTACTCTTTTCATATAAAAGACACTTATTTGTCTTTGTCATGACGTATTTCTTATCACGAATTCTATAAAATCGTACAAACTACATCATATTCGATAGCTGATATTATTAATTTATAAATTATAAAATACTACTTTATTGTTCATAAAAAGAATCTCGATTAAGCCACTTCAAAACTTATGTAGCATGTAATGTCCGTTAAACATCATTGTTGTACAATTTAACCGTGATTGTTGAAGCACGTCGACGACAAGGACGAACTCACACCCACGCCCTTGCGTCCACTTTGTGGACAGAAGGCGAAGGGGAAGGTGCACCGACGTTATGTAGGACCGTTCGACTTCCTTACGAAGGTTCGTTCCCATGTCCTCTCTTGGTTTTCGCTTTATGGGTCTTTCCGTTGTCGCCGCTTCCCATGGACTTCCTAAACATTGACTTCCTTAAAGGAAACAAGGAAGAACAGATGGTCTATTAATACGATGGCAATGAAGAAACTGCCGTCGCCCGCCGGTGCCACCACTACCACGATCAACGCAGACACCTTGCACATGTATGACAGAAAGGAACCTCGCGAGTTGCCCTCTTCTGCGACTTCTCAGGCGCGGTGCACGCACTTGTCACGCCCGTTTTCAACCGTTAAATTTGTCGAATTCCCCAGTGACCTGACAATGCCTGACGATGCAGTGAGAAAGCAGAAGAAATGAATTTGTGTTTTACAAATAAATTTTAATTGACGCTAAGTACAACGCTAAGAACAAGATCAACGTGCGTAAAATAATTAGAAATTAATAATTGCTATTGTAATGAGGTATTCTATATGATTAATATCATACAAGTACAACTGTAACGACGTGAAAGAGAGAGAGACGTGAGATTTATAATGTAGCGCTTATCGAAGATAAGCACACGGAAAAAAATTGAGCATTGGCAACCAAGTCTCAGAGTTGAACAGAATTTAGTTGCACCAACTACAATCGAGTCAGATCGACTAAAAATCAAGTCAGATCAATAAACAAGATATTTAAAAAACAAGAAATTCTATTCAAAAAAGTAGGACTGTTTCTTCGACATATGCAAGAGCAATTCGAGTTGTTTCAACTGATTTTTTTTCAGTGCAATTTGCTTACTGTTAATGATAAAATGTTTGAGAGCAAAAATTTTGAGTGTTCTTTAACAATCCAATCAGCAGCGATAATTACTGAGTCATTCAGTTTTTTTTTTTCTTAAGACAGAAGAAGCAATATATGTCGACGAATTGAGAGTCCGTTTTATCTTGTATCGGACGATCGATCAATAATAATAACGTATCTGACGTTGCACTTTGTTCTATAATTCATATGTATATGAATATATACATATATATAATAATGAAATCGACAAGGATGACAATTTTCAACGAATGATGGCATAATTATCGCTCAGGAGAATCTAAATTAAAGCGATAAAAACGATTTTTATTCGTTTAAAGGTGAAATATCAAAGATTTTATCGTAAGCAATATTTACAGTATAATTGTCTCTCTGGATATTAACAATAGAGATATTAAAATACGACCGACAATATTTATAACAACTATATATTTGTTATCTAAAATATCCAGATTTAAGAATCCAAATAAAAAAATACATTTTGAATTTAAGAATCGTGCTATTATTTGCGACTATTATTCGCAAAAATATTTTCTTTAAACAGGATAAATATTTTTTTGCATGTTTTGATTGAATAAATTAGTTAAAAAATTAAATAAACTCCAATTTAACAAGATAAAATTACATATAATTTGTGCAAAATGCACATCAAACGTTACATGAAAAGAAACGTCGTTATGTATGCTTTTGTACTGAATAGAGAAATCGACGAAGGCTCATACTTATACAAGCGAGTTTTATTCGATCGAATATTATGCAATTAATTTCCACAAAGATCTATACGCAAATAAGTCAACGCAGCAACGCGATAATGAATGCTAAACTCCACACTTTTTTCAACTTCCACTTAAGTTGTACATTCGTCTATTCGAGTGTTTCTCAAATTGTTGCACTTCGAACTTATTTCCATTCGCTGATTAGCTTTTTATCAAGAGATATATGTATGTTAATACGTAATTGGTCACTTACAGAGCTATTTTAAATGTACACAAATTACGTAAGCAGAATAATGTTTGATATGTGCTATAAATTGAGTGGTAGAAAACCACAAGTTGCATACTTTACGTACTATTCAAAGTGTTCGTAGAAAGATTATCCTAAGTCGTTCTATAGTATCGAGGTATAATTTACACGAAGCACACTATTTTTGTTTATTACTTTTCAAAAATTTCCAATAACTTTTTCCAATTTTTTTCTTTTATGCAATTATCGCAAATAAAATAAAGAAGCAATTAAATGCATTAACTTTGATATGCCGATTATGATTTTATATCTTGTTTATTAAACTTTCTTGATAGTGTATATTAACAATAGTAATTTAAATAGATAATTCTTTTGATTAATTTCCCAACAAAAGATATCAAAGCATATCGCTATAAGATAAAACAATGTATGATAAATTTTTTGGTATCAAAATTTCCGCATTTAAAATTAATGCGTGAAAGAACACTAAAGTTACAATTCTCGGTCTATTTTAGCACCTAGCGTTCCGCCGTTCTTCGCTTCGGATGATAGAAGAACAAGATAAATGCATAGAATAAAATAAGACGATCAAAGAAAACAAGAACTGTGAAAAAAAGAATGACACATGCCAACGTGAAAAGAACTGCAGAGATAAGAAGCATGGGCGGAGGGGGGAGTGGGGGGAGAGAGATAAAGAGAAAAGGATGCGTGCGATAAGATCTACGATGGCTCCCGTCTTCAGCGTGACTTGTAAAGGGCCCTGGACTTCGGGATACCCTTTGATAATTGCCGACCGCGACCGGGTCGTATTTCAAAGTATACGCAGGTATTCTCAGGTATTGTTTTGACGTTTAATTACCCTCTCCTGGGTCATTAACGCTACACTTGATGATGGTGCCGCTCGGACCACTTTAAAGTAATCATAATTTTATGCAAAGATATCTGGCGCAAGTTAGTAAAGAAAGAAATGTACAAGCGAATAAACCACTTTCTTAATCCTACATAACAGGTAGCATGATCTCCTTTAACGAGCAATTTAATCTTCCGCAGCGTAACTTAAAATTAGCTGAAACTTACTTGAAAACAAGATTATATGCATTCATAAGAAGATTACTAATCGGATAGTCTCAACAACTACAGATGTCGCACAAAAAAATGATCTAAATTAAAGAAACAAAATACGACGCGACAATATCGTGAATAAAATTATCAAAAATTGGAGCACCAGCCGAATTATCGTGTCCCAGTGACATCGCATTCTCGGTTTATCACTTTTTCAAGAATGATATAGGCAAGTTAATGAATAAAACATCGTGTTTAGGTCGTTTAAGCCGTGGATTATAAATTTCATTCACAAGAATTTTTAACTTTTGATAAAAAGATATATGTTTCTTCCTTAAACTATTTATAAAAATGGAATGTTGTGTAAGCTTTCGATAAATTGCAATTTTTTTCAATTTGATAACAATTTGCTGACAAACTTGTATAAATTGAAAATCAAAGAGAAGGTAGGAAAGAAGTAGGTAAAGTGGTCACATTGGTATGTAAACGACAATGGTCGAGCACATGTGCACTGAGTGCGTACGTACATTGCACGTAGATCTGTCTTCCTCTTCACGTTTTATGCCAGTTCGGTGGAAAGAGCGTGAAAAAGAGTCTCAGGAAGAGAGAAAACTGGTTGGAGTCCCCACAATAGCGGGCGGGATTACGTAGGCGCCCTTGGGATCTCCTATTCAGGATCAGCCACCTTGAATAGAATCTGAGAAAGGATAAGTGCCTGCCTGCGCGATCGCGTTCGCTGTATTCAACGCGTACTCGTATTCTTTATAATACAGATCGCGGAAAAAATTCATAAAAAAGTAATAACGGTAAATAGGAGACAAGAATGTGAATTTTCGTAATAACGGCGATATGATTTTTTTTTTTTTTTATTGATATTATTTGTACGAAGTGTATTGATACTTGATAGATACATTCACATGAAATGCATGGGATCTTACATTAGCGGTGAATTAACGACACGCAGATTAAAGAATCCCCAGGTAACAATAATTAAGATAAAATGACCGGTCTTTATCTTCCATAGAAAACCGACGTACGCTCGTATGCATGCAAATACACACTCACATTATTTGAGACACGTATGCACGCATCCACCTGTTGCCCCTCCTTACCTCCCACAGCATGCATTTAAAGGCGCACACATTCGCGTACACACATTCGGCACACACGCGTACGTGTACGTGGGACAGCCGTTTCCTGGAGGCACGATGAGTCCTAGCTTGAGTGGATGAGGGGGGGAGGGGAGAGCAAAAGAAGGATGAAAATGAGGGACTGCGTACAAGAAGAAAGAACCGAGAGGAAAGAGAGAGAAAGAGAGAAAAGGAGAGAGATGAAGGGGATAAAAAGAAGATTGACAAAGAGATAGATGAGGAGAGGAGCGAGGGAAGAGAGGAAGAAAAAAAAGGATAGCACCCGAGCCGCCCCCAGCAGAGAACGCAGCCTCCGTAGCTCGTCCTGTCCCTCTCCACAATACGGTTTGCTCCGTCGGAGTTCCTAAGAAAACTTTCTTAGTAATTTCCTTTCCGAAGAACTTGTTAAATAAAGAGTATAATATCTGCAAATTGTACGATAATTTCAGTAATACTGATGGTTATTTGTTGCAAAATATTAAATGGAAATTGCTTCAAATTAGATTTTTTTGCATCGTCGTCAAAAGATTAAACTTTAAAGAGCATTTTAAGAAAATAAATAACAAGTTAATGTTTTCTACTTTTATTGTAACATTGTGATTTGCAAATTTTTTATAAATAAAGAAATAAAAAATCTGCCTCCAGCAGAGCTCACAACCTACGTATTTCTTTTTCTTTTATACTAAAATATGGTCCGTTTAATAAAAGTTCCAGAATAATTTTTTTAAATAAAATTTTGACGAAATACTTTGAAAAAAACTTATAATTGCAAATGTGATCAATATTATCGATAAAATCTGATCAAATTGATGAAAATAACATATTAAAATATTTTTCTTTGCATTGTTTTAAAAATTTTTTCAACATTATATAATATTATTGTAATGCCAAAAACGAGAGATTAAATAATGATTGGATGTTATAATTAGAATTCATATAAAGATAAGCGCGTGACGTATGTTTGAAAATACATATGAGTAATGCGGGGTCACAGATTTAAGCTTGTGCAATATTCAGCGCTGTTTTATATTCAAAGAAATTTGTATTTGTTGAGACATACGAAAATTTTTGAGTTTAAGACTTCTAAATCAATAATCTGCCTGTAAATAAAAATATTTTTCCACTATCTTTAAGTATGATAAATATTTCAGTTCTGTCTGGTTTAATTCACGCATGATTGCGAAATATCTGATTAAATTTATATATCCACATAACGCACAATGTGTGTATTTCTCAAATATTGATTCTTAATTGTGGCACCAGAGAATCTTGTAAAACCTTATTGAAATTTTATTCAAATAACTTATATACAGATTATACTTATGACATATTTTGTAACTTTCTTATATAAAGTCTGATAGCTGCCAAATCAGATTGTTATCAAAGGAAAAACCCACAGAAACACTTTAGGTGCTGATAGGTTTTAGCCTCCAATCTAGACTGTAAAATTAATTGCGACCGATCGTTATCTCATTTTATGATAACTTTGAAGAGGCTTCTTTTGGAAGAAGTAATCAATCTGTAATTTTTTCATATGACGAGAAATCTGATTGTATCTGACTAATTGTAAGATTGTCACTGATCGGCAGTTGATTCATCACAATCCCAAAGGACGGTAACACGAGCTCTTTTTCGACATTCCGAGTGACCTAATTGGGACCACCGTGATCGTAGCCGTTCATTGACCAATCGCAGCATGCTACTGCCTGCGTAATTAACCCGATTTACTGCGGTAGGTCGTTTGTTATTTTAGCAAACACTTCGCTCAAGATAGCATTTTGTTGAAAATATTTATTTCCAGAAGAGAAACTCCGGTTTGAACTCGTAGTAATTCATTAACAAATTTATTGCTATCAAGTATTTCGTAATAATTTTATTTGTACGTATTATCATAAAAACATCATCGTTTTATGATTATACTCAATTCTTATACATTTTCTGTAAAGTGGAATTCATGGAGCGCTAAAGATGCTTACGAGTGGATTAATTTCTCGTGTGGCGATTTAATTTTAACCCGCGCAGCAAATCTTTCGAACTACCTTAAATCTTCGCCTGAACTCATGGATCTCACGGCGAATGCATCGTGAATGCACGCGCCCAGCAGCGGGCGCATTACACGCACCACGAGTGAAACGCATTCGAAGCAGGGGGCAGGTCTGCCTACATCTTCTCGGGGTATATTAGGATGATTCTTCTCTTTGCTTACACGATGAACGTGTGTGCGTTACGCACAGAGATCCGCGTATGTATGCACGGAAGCTTGAGCGCGGGAAGCCGATGTCCCTTTAAGAGCATAGATATGTGTGTGGGTGGTACGTTCGTGTATACGCGTGTGGGTCGCCCTGTGGGAGTCTCCGCAGCTTTCTTATCCCTTCCGTGCCCATCATTCGCCGAACCCGGCTGCGTACGTACATGCACGCATGTCGCAAAGAACCTTTTGATTTTGCGCAAAGAACGTTTTGACATATATTTGAAATTATATTTGAATATATAAGATATTCATAATATTCCTAAAAATATTATGGTGACTAGTACACATAAACCGACATTATTATTCTGTTTTAGTTTTAATCTAGAAATAAAAAAATCTATTTATACTTATATGATCGAAATTAATTTTATCCACATTATCCATATTTTTGTCGTCAATGTTACCCCAGAAAAAAATTATTGCTAGATTACACATGCTTCGATTTATTATACTGAAAATAATTGCACGTTATCTATTTTTAAATACTGGATTCACACAATGCACGTGGTCTGTATTTACCACCGGCAAGTCGATGAACACCTTCGCTCCTTCGTTGGGATCCGCAGTGGATCGTGCTCGAAGTAGGGGTTGAGGGTAACACGTGGTGGGGAGGGTGTTTCGGTCAGGTTAAGTTAGGCTCGGACTCCCTCTCCCAATGGTACGACGACTGCCTATCGGGGGCCTGAGGGGCCCATAAACGCAACACCGACCCTGACGAAGGAAGGAGAAAGAGAGACTCATTCTGAAAGAAAAGGAGCGAGTGAGCTGGCAAGTAAACGGAGACCAGGAGACCAAACCCACATAGTGAGAAAGAAAGAGGCGCGAGATGTGAGGGAAAAAGAGAGGAAAGGAGAGAGAGAGCTGATCGTGGAGCGAGAGTGATGAAGAGAAAAAAAAGGGAAAAACGAACCGAAAACCCACACCCGAGCCGAGGACTCGTGAGGGACCTCTTCATGCTTTCAGTTCGAACCGAGCATCCTTGGAAACCGGCGGTTCGATTCCAGACTTTAATTCCTCTGTTGAGAAAGAGAGAAGGATTTATACTTGATTCTCTCCTTTTCCTTCTTCACCTCCCTGCTCTTCCTTTTCTTCTTCTCTTACCTCCCACGTCTCGCACGTGTCTCTGAGGAAAGCGTGAAATCACAACCGCGAAGTATCCACGAAGAAGTTTAACGTCACATGACGTAAATATCTCGTTACTTGTGTGCGAGAAGCCACGGCGCGACCACGTGGTAGAGATTCTCGCCGATCTCCTGTGGTTGAACGCCGGTTCGGAGTGTGCGGCACACGAATCGTCATTAATCGCGTAGACGATATAGCATTCCGCGGTAAGTGGAACGAAGATCCACCTTCCTTGTGAGGTGAGGCGACACCTGTGTTGCGAGGGGTTTTTCCGCGAGTCGCACTTGGATTTCCATAATCTAAAAGAACATCTGAAACCGGCTAATCTGCTATTGGTGAGTTATAAATTATTTTACAAACGTGTTCATTCTTCAGCGGAAATCGATGTAGCTTCTTCATAAATGTATAATTTAAAAATAGCATTTAACACGTTTCGTGCCGCTGTGATTTTATATAACTTGCCATTTACGTACGTTGTGAAATTTATTATATGTTAATAAGATATATCATAGTATACAATAATTATAAAAATTTTCGTATAACATACAAAATGCGTTGTACAGCAAAAGATATCACAAATAAAAAGTATGAAAAATTTTATTTGAAACGACCCGAGTGGAAAATTCAGTGAGGACCACGTGGTTCACGATGATGTAATATGTTAAATATAACAATAATTACACTTAAATTGTGATTTAAACAATTTTGTTCGAGTTGTAGTTAAATTTACATGGTTGAAATTTGATATTCAAATTATATTCTGATTCTTTATGTATAAGAATTCATTACGAAAATCAAGTTCTATCCTTTTTATACTTTACTTAAATGTCAATACAATATAATATTGTAACGCACAAGGTAAATAAAAAATTCATATGCGTAAAATATGTCAAATTCACAATAAATTGTAAAAACTATTAGGTAATTTGTACAATTAACAAGAGGCTAAAATAGATATAATAAAAAACTTAAGGAAAGAAATTTGATGCTACGGAAATTTTTAAACTTAAATTTATATATTATGAAGAAGCCACATCGGGATCTGGCTGGTCGGATAAGATTTTCAAAGCTGTCATCTCTATACGGGAGATTGTTTTACTTTTTTTATTTTTTGTTCAACGTACCGAAAACGATCCACGATTTATCGCGATCAAATTTTCGAAGAGAGCTATCGATCTCTCCGAGATTCCACGAAACGACAGCTCCGGAAGACCTTTCAAACCAGTTTCCTAAACTCGTAGATGTGAGAAGGTTACGAAGGACGAATTGCGTTTACAAATTTACAGCGTACGCCGCAACCGACCAAAGACATGCAGATTATAATGCTCGTTCATCGTCCGATGCCTTCCATTCATATTACAAGATATTTTGCAATATTTGCAAAACAAAAATATAATATGCATCATTATTTGATATAGGATTAACAATGTCAATCAAATATGTGCTAAGTAAATATGTTAAAAAAATTGCTGAAAGAAAATCTCAGGCGAAATCACGTGAAAAAATAACTTTTCTTTTGTAGTGCGATACACAAAAACAAGTTTATTATATTCGACACAAAAAGAAACTTTAAAACAGAATCTACACGACGTGACAAAATCTAATTTTGAATTGACAAGGTTCTATTCGTTATCTTTCAACACACTACAATATTTATTATTCTTTCTGTAGTACGACCTGCCTCAACAAATGCTCGATCTTGTCTTATTTATAGCTAAAAAACGTGGGATACGTTTTATTCGATAACTTCCGTGCAAATTCTCTCACAAAGATATTGCTTTATTTGACGAATAAATATTTTTTGCTAACGTCTTCGATGCAACTGATTGAAAATCCTTGGGAAAATCGACTTAAGCCTGAAACGATACATTTTCCGAATTGAAAAGGAAACGCAGAGTTTCTCCCGTCACGTGCAACAAAAATAGGGGGTGACAAACATTGTCGCTGCCAGGAAAATCGTCATAGCGTGACAGACCGAGGGGAGGAATGACAGATAAAAGGAAAAAGCAGAGCGAGAATGGGGTACCTTCGGGCAGGACCCCTATAGCATAGGCATTTTCGAATCCGCGGGAGAGATACAAGGGGGGTCCTGCGATGTACCAGATCCCCTGGGATAAAGCGCACACAGTACTGGGACGGAATTATCTCAGGTCAGGTACGAGAGATCCTCTGAATGCATCGTGCCTCGACAACAATGTGACCCACGGCGGGTTCAATGAGATTGCGTAAAGATCCGTGCAATTCATTCAGAGTGTGGGAGTCTATCCGTCCCCAGAATCTTCTTACGGAAACGAAGATGTGAAAAGATCTTGATGTGAAAAGCGAGGTGCATTAACGTATTTCGTAAAATCTCTTGCATTTTGATGCATTATCTAAAATTTGTTTGAAAGAACTTGTCCAAATTTAATATATAAAGATATATATTAAATGTATTATAAAAATTTATTTGCAGCACACAGATTTGATATTAGATAACTTGTCATCCGCGTAAGAATAAAAATTTTGAAACTACTTTTCAACTGTTATCGGTTTCGTTTTGCGAAAAGAGCGCTCGTTGGTTGAATAAATCGCTAAAAAAAATCCTGATCCTCGTAACGAATCATCCGATGTACTCATGGAAGGATCTCCTATCGGTCCAGTCCCTAGAAATCTCCGCCTTGCACGGCCGTTGACCCAGGTTCGTTCAAAAGGAATCCAGAAAGATGATCACCTATGAACTCACCGGCGACCGTTACACGGTTTCCAGCTTCGCCTGAGTCATTTTTCGAATTCACCTAATCTCAACTAGACAATAGCGCGGCAACGTCGCCTGGAAGCAGGACGAAACGTCCCGCTTCAGGATGCTCGCCGGAACCGGTATCCTGTCGCAGGACCGTTGGCCGAGACATTTCGCGGCATCAGGAAGGAAGAAGGATAACGGGGGCACGCGGAGGGAGTCGAAGGAAAGTCGGCGGGACCTATGAGAGGGTGCATATGTATATGCACGTAGGGACACATACGACGCCTTTGTGTCCTGCGCGATGCGATTGTCCTATTGTTACGCGGGATAGGCAAGACAGGTTTCATTTATGGTCACATATGCTAATGACTCCGGAGAAAAAGAGAGAATGGCAGACTCTCATAGATCTTTGGGCTTCAAGCGCAAGTGGGTAAACCGAGCAGTCAAGCAGCCCGGCAGGATGAGGAATCGCGCACGGGGATAGGTACGCATATAAATTTGCATATTTTCGGCCCGCATCCGTCGACGCCCGGCCCACGTGGGAATCCACGAGCTTCCGAGCAACCGGTGCGCCGGTAAGTCCTCAGGAGAGTGACGAATGCTTAACGGTTTCTTTTGTCGCAGGCTTGAGATTTTGCTCTGGCCATTCAGCTTCGCGAATGAGAGCTTATAAGTTTGCAAAAATTGGCGTATTTTTCGACTACACATCGCGCGCGCTTTTAATGCTCAGCGTACGACAGTGGAATTTGAATAGAATATACAAACTGAATGTAGCACACAATTGTCAGAAAATACTGTCGCCAGCCACGTATTTAATTGTTTCGATTATTTATTCTTAGCGTATCGGAATGAGCGCGACCGTCGGATAATTTTTTTCCCCGTCCCTTGTCGTTCCGAATCGCGGCGTATTAATAATACCGGAATCGCCCGATTTCAACCAAAAGCATTTGATAGGAAATTCCGATTGCGTTCGTTGCATCCTGCATTGTATTGAGTTTTTTGCGGACTGTCTGCGTCAATAGCGCCTTGTTAATAGTGATCCATACCGTGCTGCAAGGATACAGATTTCATTTTGGCCTTCGCAAGCGAAGAGGTCACATGAATACTCAAAACATTCCATGAACAGAACAATGAAATGTTTTGGTTGACTGATCGACCTCTCTTCTTTTCTCTCAGCTTGCAAAAACAGTCTCGGCGAGCGGTGCTCCGCAAGCGATAGTCGAAGAAGCGCTTTTGTAAGGCAATAGCCTTAGTTCCGCTCGTAGGTGGGTGGTAGTAAAGATTTCGCTGTCATTGACAATGCTCGGGCCTGTTGTAAAGAGGACAATAGACCACCAGAATAGCGTTTGGAAATGTGCAATTAGTAACAATGCGGGAAGCCCTCCCGCCAGGCGTGTTACTAGATGATCTTTCTAGCCCGCATGAGTTCTAGACAAACAGTTCGTCATAGTTGCTCTTTGTCACTTCTGTTGCACGACAGCATCATGTAACAGACCCACAGTTTATATTGTCAGTATCGACAGTTTCGCTGTCATTATAGGAAAGATTTCAAAAAAATGATCGATCCTGCTTAATAAAATATTTCAATTAATAATCGATTATAATTGATTCTATGCCGAAATAAATGATTAACCCTACATATTTTTAATGCCTCCGAAACATTATGATACAAATGTTTTGATCCGTTGTATTTAACTCCTCCAGACGACAATTGCGGCATTGCTCTTATTAGTTTCAAGCGGCAGTTACGATTTCAATTGAGCACAACTCCCAACTTTCCGTGTTGATCCCGTAACGAGGCGTCACGGACGGGAGGCTGCGCGTTTTTTAAGGCTCCTTTTCGAGCGTGCTTAATGGCATGATGGTTAAGTGACTCCTCTCGGTTTTCTTCTCCGCGCGCGCGTTCTTCCACCGGCGTTGCTCACCCCGTCTTTTTATTTTCCCGTGGAACAAGGAAGGACGCGCGCGGAGGCAAGTGGCGAAGAGAAAGAGGAAAAAGACTAGGGGAGGGGGGGGGTGATCCTTCGTGTGTGGTCCTGGCGGAGTCCTCGGTCAACTCGGTTGGCTGAGGTGTCGCGTTGTGTGTGGTATGCTACGGTGTCTTACGTCGCGTGGAGACGTCCCCGAGAAGGCCCCCAAAGCTTGAGAAGACTCGAGAACTCTATGCACATGCAAGCAATGTGTAGAACTGCTTGCGAAGCTATGCATGCTCTACGCGAAACCCCCCTAGGGAGATTCTGAAAGTCGCCGTCGATTGCATTCCACGTTTTTTAGTTCGTCGTAGTAGATATCTTCTGCGAACGTCGTTGTCACTCTCGGCACTTGGAATTTAATGCACTTCGTAAAGTGATCTTATTATATATCATTATAATAATACGAATTTTTGGTACAGAATAAAATTCTTCGAATTTTCTTAGGATCTCTAAAGTGCATCGTTAATTCCGTGGATTCTTTATCTTACGAATTCTTAAAACCACAGAGGATTTTGCTTATTCATAATTTGACTTCCAGAAATATTTATTCTTTTCTCCTTTATTTCATAGATCTCCGTATAATTTATTTTATTTAGATTTTTTTATTAATTTCTTAATTTGTCAATTAATTGCTTTTGTGAATCTACTTTTCTAACAGGTAACATTTCATACATGTAGCTCAATTGCGAGATATCCGAGCGTGATGCGGGCGCTGTGTGTTTGCGCTATTATTGAAAGGACGATAGTCTCGTTGAGAGATACGTACTTAAAAGATATTACGCAACACTATGTCGCCACTTCTACAATGATTTTCTTTACTCTTATTTTTATATGTCGTCAATTAGATTAGCTTTAAAAAGCAATAAATTTTTAAACACTAATCTATTCTTAAAAATAATATCTAGCGGAATGATAAGCAAGTGTGCGCAGTCGCTTAACTGAGTAACTAATTAAATAAACATTATAGTTTTGTCAGTGATACATTTCTATGTCTGCCATTAAACAGAATAAGACGCGTTTCTTTTAAAATTATCAAAATCAATAATTTGGTACAAATCATTAATTATAATACAATGTACACGCTTAAATGAAATGATAATAATTATGTATGCACAAAGTTTAAAAAAATATTTTCAAGTTTTAAGTGGCTGATCAAACTTTATTCTTAATGAGTCCATTATCATCAATGTAAAGATCAATTTTTACATAAACAAAGATGGACATCAATTTATACAAGTGCGCATCACGTGAAGTTAAATAATATAACAATCCGCTTGAAAGTTATGTGCACATTATGAACTTCGTTAAAAAGCCTGACGAATTCATGAAAAATTAAAATAATAAATTCTGATGATTTTCTAATTATATATATATATTTTTTTTGTTTTGTTTTTGTAGTGGAAATTTTATGTTTAATAGTGGAAATAAAATTTCATTGAAATTTGTAGAAAGAAGGGTTGCGCCATTTTTAGACTCACAGATTTTACCACGACCTTAACCTTGAAATGGCAGAAAATATAAAAAAAATGGAAAGAGGAAAAAGGAACTACGAAAGCATATGACGGCAGTATTCGATGTGGGTGGTCCTACGGCTTTTCTGACACGAAATGTTCGAATCATTTGTCAATGCAGTCCAGTTTAGCGATTCGTTACACCAACACAGAAGTTACCCAGTGGTGCTGTAGATATTGGCATGGTCTAGAAATACTCTCTGTCCCTCGATTCCTTTATACTACATCGTCTTTCTAAGCTTAAACACGACCGCCTAAAGTGGTTTTCCCTCGTACATTTAGAATGGGTTTTTTATTGCGGTTTACTGAAAGTGTCAATATGTGATTCATTTTGCTAGACAGATTGAGAACTTCAATTTTGTGCATTTATACGAAAGTTGCTTTAACGTGTCTAGATTATTATGTTACGTGTAATTTAAGAATTTATTACAAATATTTTTTTTTATCCGTTGACGCGCGACATTTAATTTTCACCGATCTTGCAAGAATATTGCACAGGAATGCCGTGTAGTTAAGTATATCAGTTTCGGAAGGTAATGCATCTTCTGGAGAAGAATGCGTGGCTTTGGACCTGACGTGTTCGTGTTTGCAAAAATATTCCTCGAACCTCCCGTGTAGCCGAGACATTCCTGCGCGTCGTACAAACAGAGGGAGTTGGCAAATATTTTCTTTTCTACGTTACACGTTGTACGCTGCTCTTTTCAGAAATTGAGAAACGTGCGAAGGTGAGATTTTCGATGGTCCCGATAGTTGAGCATTCATGTAACGCGGCACAGTCAGAGAAATATTTGTAGATACCGGGAATCTCCGTGTGCTATTTATTTTTGACCTCTTGAACTCTCCGTAAGGTCCTGCCGTTTTCGGGCAAGATAAAGATATACAATGGGGCTTTCTGTAAATCGGTGACTGACACTTCGTTTCAGAGAAATATTTTTTACGAGAATAAAGCTTTATAAGCTCTTGATTTCTATTAAAAATATTACAAAAGCTTTAAAAATCATTCTACACGATGCATTTGCAATATAGTAACACTACAATGGCATAATCAGCGATGTAACATTGATAACTTAGTAATGCAATAGAAAAAAATTATTTAATTAGCGTCTTGTTCTTTCGTTCCGGCGATGCAAGAAGTGATGATCGCGTATCGGGCGCACGCGCTTGAGATCATCCTCGCGAGGAGAACGTAGGAAGAGCGAGAAGTGGGAGTAATGCGGGCTAATTGAAGATTAAATCCTCCCACGGCGGGAGGATTTAATCTTCAATTTCGAAAATCAACGTAATGTATGTAATGTTTCCACCCCAAAAGAGGTGGTCCCTCTTACCCGGCTTAGGAGTGGACGAATGGGTAAGAGGATAGCGAGTAGGGAGCTCGCAACCTGTAATTTCAACGCGAGCGGACTAAGTCGTCGGTAATATGGGAGCCCGGAGCTGGTATAACGGCTCATTTCCATAATTCGTTCTTTAAGCATCATTTTTAATAGGCCCCTGGCGCCGAGTAAGCGGACCGCGCGGCGCTTCGTCGCCGTCGGGGCCAGAGCTTCGTCAGACCCCCGTAGTGTTTACACGACATCGGTCAGACTTCTGTTGTCCATTGCCTTCATTCGCATCGCGATAACGTCTTCATATTTTCACACGACCATAAATCATAATCTTCCAAAGAAAAATAAGATCATTTCTAAAAGTCTTATCTTCCTTGATATTATTAAGCAGATAGTAGAAAGTTTCATCGTAAAAAAAAGAGCGCATTTAGATCTCAAAATAAAACTTTTTTATTAGAATCATAGAACGAGTGGTCACTGCTTGTTCGAAAAGACTTTTTCAAAAGTATCACGATCTCTTTATTTCTTTCTTTTACGAATTACATGTGCTGCGTTACGTACAGATGTTTTATCGCCTCCATAACCGCGCAATGCGCGCTGCGCAATCGGCACAGATATTTTAAATTGGTAACCGCATTACTCCCGCAGTTGCAGCGGTACCCTAAATTTTAATTGGTCGGAGACCCACAAAAAAACGGAAGTGCGGTACCGCTCGCGGGACAAGACGCGGCAAACAAGTGGTGCGCCGTCTGCCGCTGCCTGCCTTTATAAATCGGTCACATGACCGAGCAGAACCGATGAGAATCAACGCACGATAGCGCCTCGAGGATCGTCGGAAGGCGAGGGGAGACTGCGGAGAAGAGAAACAGACTCCGACGGATATACGTATGCGGGGAGAAAGGAAACGAGAAGGTGCGCGAGTAGGAGAAAGACGCAGCCGGAGATGAAAGTTCACTTCTTCCTCGGTAGCAAGGTTTCGAGTCGGCGTGGAGGTAGAGGACCCCCGCCGTGCTCTCCTGCTGCGACCGGTAGCCATCCTCCTGTCCCGTACGTAATACGCATTACATATCTATGTGTGCGCGCATACGCGACTACATCCGTGGTGAACGCACACGCGTGTACCGCGCCGGAAGGTCGAAGACGGCGCACGCCATTCCGATATTAATATTCCGTCTTTAAGTGCGGTAAATCAAAAAGGGGATACGTCGTTCATCCCCGGCTCTGTTGCTGACCTTGTCCGTGGTTTCGGGTTACTCCACTCGGGATCGCCCGGAAGGACGACTTCCCGACAAAGTCTCATCCGTTTGTACCCCGTATTTTCGTGCCTTTCGAACGAATTAGAAGTCGAATAGAAGTAATTTTCGCACGGTAGGCGAAAAGTGGTGTGCGTACGGCGTGGAACGAATAATGTACGTTGTATTAGCGTCATTTGCACAACGAAATCGACTTGTACAACAAAATCGCTTGAAAAATTTTAAGAGTTTACGAGGGAGATCGAAGCCGCTCTTCCATATGTTTCTCTCACGGCACTCGACCGCCGTGCGACTATCGGTCGTCGGCTCCGTGCCGTCAGCGGGATTTCAAAAGAATAGAAAATAAAAAAAAAGGCAATCTCTTTCGACGTAGCCTCCCCGACAGCGCGGCTAAATAAAAATCACGACGAAAAGAATCGAGCGCTACGTACGCTGCACGGGTATTCCAACCCCCGCTGTGAGTCACAGTAAAACCACCGAGGCTGTGCAACGGGGAGATCGTGTACCCCCTTTCTTCCCCCTTTGACGTATTTTTGTGACGCGAACCACACGCAAAGTGCCACGCGATCTATATATTCGGTTTCCCACCTCGTCGTGGCTGAAAGTGGTCTCTAACAAAGCATGGGGCGCTCTAATTTTCTTCCTCCAAAGTTTTCTCAGAATAAATTTGTTATAAAGCTTTCCCCCCCCCCCCCCACCCTCATTGAGAAAGCTTTAAAATAAATTAATATTTGATAGAAGATTTATATATATGTTATGGACAAAGAGATAAATGAGACATTATGCATAATGTCCGAGACAGTCGGGCAGAGTGATAAATAAATATATTTATTTATATTTATTTTTATTTATATCGCCTGATTAAAGCGATAGATTAATAAATATTTATCACTCTGCCCGACCGGCCCCGGACATTATGCATAATGCCTCATTCATCACTTTGTCCATAACATATACATAGATATACATAATGCCTAGCTTCAATAATTCATTAAACTCAACGTAGGCGCTTTATACTTTTTCTCTAATTTAGAGAGAAGAATTTAAGGAAGAATGGAATATCCTCTTAAAGATAGTTAAATAATGTTGCGCTTAAATAAAACGCACCGCCAAATTTTACTATCGCATGGCCAGCGCGGAATCTCGAATGTAATTTTAATTAAGTAGACATTCGGAATGTCGAAAAGAAATTATTAGCCGCGGCAGCGTTAAATGCGAAACCGCCGTCGCGTAACTTGTACTAGCGAGAGGCGGATCAATTTTTCACAATCGTCGTAAACAGGCTCCAGAAGACGCAACAGCTACCGAAATGGTCGCTTCGTTGGTGAGCGGAGAGTTTCGGAAGATTTCAGGGCCCGATGGTATCCCTAAGGGAAAGTACGAGAATCAAATCTAAATGAAAGATCTGATTGTGCGAGAGAGAGAGAGAGAGAGAGAGAGAGAGAGAAGGAAAGGAGGGGAAATCGAGGGGGCGCGGTGGAGAGAAATAAAATCTCTTTCGGCGTGCCTCGGACACATCATAAGCAGCAGAGGCGAAGATAGTGGGAGGCAGAGAGGAAGAGGGGGCGTAGGACTATCTCTGCCGGATCTCAATCTAAAAACTCTGAACATATTTCTCGAGTTTAGAGTCAGGCCCGACTCCTCCGTTGGCCGCCGTGGAATCTCCATCCGTCGGGCCGGGATCTTCCTTCTTTCCTTTCCCTCTTCCGCCACTCTTCTGTCTCCTTCGCTTTCTCACTCTCTCCGTCCTCTTCTCGATTTCTTCTACCTGTTCGCCGCGTTCCCCGAGATCAAAGCACGCCGACGCCAGCAGCCCGGTCTGTGGGGTGTCATCCGAGATGAAGGGTGGGAACCAGTGGTTGCAAAGAGAGTCGGGAGAGGGGGAGGGGCAGCTAGGGCAAGAAAGGTGGCCATACAATATTCATTAATGCACCGAGGTGAGGTCGCTGGGGGTACTTTTCTCGGAGGATGAATCAAGAATTGAGTATCGCTCAAAGCGTGCCGGTATAAATCACAGCACGCCTGTGAAATCGGTTGAAGCCTTCGTTGCCTGACTTCATAATGACTTCACGTAAAAGGGCTAAAAGTGCCTTGGAAAATGAGGCCGATTCCCAGAAAAAACATTTACACATAAAAGCGTATATACATCCCGGTGATGTATTACATAATGGCTTTAAGCGTAAGAAAATTATCTTATAATGTATATATTATGCAAATTATATTTTTTATCTCGTTGCGTAAATTATTTTGTTACATTTTACTTCGAATTTATGACGAGACAGCAGTAACAAATGACAGTATAAGCGATATTGAGTTGCTATATTAATGAAATCGTGTTAAGTAAATTTGTGTTCATTTGGTTACCAGGCGCACTTAATGTAAGAAGACCCCCTCAATCGTGTTATCAAAAAGTCAGTGTCGATAATGTGTGAATATATGTTCCCTCATGTTTTCGCATAATTTTTGCAAAATTGTTCTTTTATTTTTTTAAGAAGGAAAGATAAAATAAATTCTACGAAAAATTGTTTATTATAAATTTATAAATAAGCGATAAGCGATTTTAACGCTACGACAGTACGGAAATATTAATCGCGGAAAATATAAACAATTGTATAAAATATTGTTTTTTACGGTTTCTTTTTCAATTACGTTGCTAAGATGAAACGCTTTCCCACGATATTGAAAACCGCGAACAGGTCGATAACAGGTGCATCTTGATTTCGATAAGTCAGAAACTTGTTTATTACTTGTTTACTGCAAACCGTCAGACGCTTGTGGATTCTGAGTCGCGACAAGATTAGATTACCGTTCAATTAGCACCCCGGCGAAGAAGCGTCGCGACCAAGCGATATTTGATATTTGCAATATTGAACGGACAATGTAAGAAAAAATATCTCTATAAAAAATTTGTAAACAGTAAAATCTAAAAAATAATTAATTAAAAAAAATACAATCACTAGACGATCGATGGCGGAACAGTCATAGCATAGCGCGGTAAGAGAGATTTTTCACGGATCATTAATTCCATTTTCTTTTTGTGTTCGAGAAGAAAAGTCGATATCCGATTGCGTGATGCACCGCGTTCCAGCACCATCCTCTACAGGATGGAAAACGGAACAAGGCTCGTCTGAGAGACGTTCTCGTTTTCGTCTGTAGAGAATGGATCATTATCTTATGTGTGCGTTTACGACATCTGTTGTGTCTACAAGAGAAAACGTATTTTCTACTCAGAAACAAAGTGATCTCTCCATAAATCGCTTTTGATATTACAATTTACAATAGAGGTTTAAATACCTCAATTAATGTAGCATTTAAATACGTTTACAGCTTTACGATACAACATGACAAACAAATGAAACGGCAAATAGAGAATTAAACACTTTCCATGCTCTAAATATAGAACCTTGTTATCTAATAAAGAAAGATAAGCGTTCAGATAAACAAATTTTCAGATAATAGAGCGTCGCTTTTCCTTAAAACTAAATCTCTAATTACACAAAATAATTTCTGTTTATATTAAAAAATTCAAATAAAGCACTTGGATGATAGAAGTTGAAGTAATTGTATTAGATAACGATTCTAACACGTGTTATTGAGAGTACACTGAGAATAAAAATAATATCACCTTGACCAGTCGTCTTAGAAACTAATAAGGATGTGCCTAAAAGATTAGTGTCCGCAGTTAGCTAAGGAAAACATTATCGTTTCCAATTAACGTATCAATTTTAAATACTTAGATGAGATTTGAAAGCAACTAATGTTCACGACAGTTTATTAAAACTACCAACCATATTTGCGAAATCATTCGGTATTGATGTGACAAATAGACCGTGACAAAATTAAATTATATAACCCTGTATTTTTCCTCTGCTTCACCCGATATTCTGCGACGCTATAAAAGGCTGCGGATCAATGATAGCAGATATATCGATCTCTCTTTTTTTATATCAACGAATCTATATTGGACATCGCTCCGTGCATCAAGAATCCTGCATATAGTTGAACATATTTACCAGGCAACATCGTGTTGCTTAACGATCCTGCTGATCTCCGAGGTCACGTCATATTCACGAGACGAGATCATCGCGATCATCATCGGCGTGCGCTCGTCCAATTATAAAGCTCGCGCCTACGGTCAAGTATCATTATTCTTTATTCACTCTAATATCGTCGCTCTGATCGTCGTCGGTGCTCCAATCATTCCTTTTAAGCATCGCGCAAAGACGCAAATCGCTCCTGCTGTCGTTATCAATTGCGTCATCGGGCAGAAACGTGTTCTTCAACAAGACCGCGGTGACCTTCACTCGAGTCGCCTTTCGAAACGACGACAAATAGCCACTTCCTGATGACGAGGTTCCCCCCCCCCCCCGGACAGAAAACCGCCGACATTCAGGGTCGCTGTCGTCATTTTTCGCGAGCGCGTGATTTCGCCGCCGAGAAGAAATTACCAGACCACGTCGACGGCGTCTGTTGATTCAGCTTGCAGTCAGCCCGCCCATTCACACCGACGTATTAACACGGTAGATAACGCGACGTCAATTATGAAAAATATACGCGGACTTTGTTCCCACTCGTGCTCTCGATCGAGCTAATCAGCAATAAGTCACATGAAGCGAAATCAACGATACGCCTCGCAAAATTCGGACCTCGCAAAATTCGGCAGGTCACTATTATATCGCGGGGGGTAACCGAGCAACCATACATATATCACCTTATTCATAATTCCCTATTTATCATCCTCTTTTTCGTGGGTCAACGCGGGTCGATCTTCATCTCACGAATCTCTGAATGATTCACGATTTGTTATTCGTGATTTTTGCTTATGTAAAATGTATCTCCACATAACAGAGTCTTGACCGACTACAGCAGACAATACATTTTGTTTATTCTCATTGCTCCAATTTCATTTTTTTTTTTTTTTAGAATTTTAAAATTATTTCTAAGATTCGTTTTCCATTCCATCTTTTCAGAATTTTTAAATTCGTAAAAAGCAATTAGTCCAGTCATTATCAAATCTAAATATTTTTCTAAATACATATATCAAATCTAGATATTTTTCTAAATACATATATGTCAATATATATGCGTTATTTATTCTATAACGAGTTGCTGTTCAATTAGTCCCATCGTCAAATCAAATTTTTTTTTAGAATTTTAAAATTATTTCTAAGATTCGTTTTCCATTCCATCTTTTCAGAATTTTTAAATTCGTAAAAAGCAATTAGTCCAGTCATTATCAAATCTAAATATTTTTCTAAATACATATATCAAATCTAGATATTTTTCTAAATACATATATGTCAATATATATGCGTTATTTATTCTATAACGAGTTGCTGTTCAATTAGTCCCATCGTCAAATCAAATGGATACTTGCTCGTCTGCCAAGACAATCATACTGAAGGGGCCACCGACGAGTGTGTGACAATTTGTTATCATTCTGCTTCGTTGTATTAGTGATGCTCATGGAGGGGCAATGCAGGCGATAGCACGACTATATATAAGAGTGTGCATCCGTCACCGCCATCAGTGTAACATTCCTCATGTTCGTAAGTAGCGTTCGTACGAATTCTGATCAAATCGCGCTTTTATCTCAAGTATTTGAGCGTAGATTATCAAAAAAGTGCGGTAACTGATAAATAGTACGTAGCTTTCAGTGTGCTATAAGGCGAGCAACTCAGCGAAGGGTCATCGAGCTTCATTCCTCAAACTTTGACCGCGATTTTTGCTTCTTGTTCCACCTCTCCAACAACGTCTTCGAGATTGGTAAACGCCAAGCAACGCGCGACCAGAAAAAATGGGATTCTCTTAGCATCGATTAAGTTGTTATCTCAACTTCGTTTATTATAAACTGAATAAAGACATTAAGGCATTGTCCTTTTTAGCTTTCAACGTTATTAAACATATCCGTGAAAATAACAAGCGCGAAGACTCTATTCGGAAGTACGACGGAAGTGTCTTATGATACGTTTACCGCTGTTGTCCGGCCCAGTTATGTTCTCGATCAAGTACAGCAAGCAATTCTTGAGCTACCGTATACTCAAGTCCAACCGGTTCAAATACATCTGACGATACGGACTCGGACTACGTGGTAGAGGGTGCGCGTCAGGTAGTGTGCATGTGTATTGTGCCGCGTGCGACTTGTCGTATCTACGGTGCTCAGGAAAGAGGAAAGTGTCCCAGCAAGACCTGGAAAGTCTTGTATCAGAATCCAATGGCCAAATAATTTTCCTCAGCGGTGCAAGCTTGAGGAAGTACGTCGAAGACGACGGCCCAGTGCCATCGAAAATCGCTAGTGAGGCGAATTTTTCGAGGGCAAGTGGTGAGACGAGTTTGTTGCAAGAAATTATTGCAAACAAAGTTGAATTGGTAACGATATATATTGTCATCGACAAGAAATTTGGAGTAAGTTTGCAAAGAAAGCGATATAGTGGAGGATATTCAATTGGTAGCAACCAATTTTATTATTACAAAATCTTAAACAAAAGAATTCATATTGATAATTAAGATTAAAATTTCGCCAAGTTAGCTTAAGAAAACATTCTATCAACGAATTTTGTTATTAAAGAAATTTTCAAAAAAAGTCGAACATTATAAAAGAGAATTGTGGCCATTATCGAAAATTCTGACTGCTTAGAGAAAATTTATCTAAAGCAACAATATTATTGGAAGGTATAATGCTCTAATATACACTGTGAAAAATCATTAGAGCGAGACTCGAGCGGCAGGATCAGAGTGAGCGGAAAGCGAAATCATTCGGAAATTCCTTCGAGAGACACACGTGTGTGTATCTGCTGATTTTTCACTATAATTACATATATATATATATATATATATATATATATATACATACACGTTTATATATACACGCATAATCAAGTTTGCATAAAACGCAAATTAAACGGAGCCACTAATTAAAGCAAGGATCGAGCGAAATCTGCACGTCTTTGGCGAATCGGCGATTCAACGGTATAAAGTCGGAGGCAAAATAATGAAAAAAATGATCGTTTACGTTCCGGGCAGAATGCCAACTCACGTTGGTCCCTACGGCGCCGCTCGTTACCCGGGCACCCTGCTAAGAGCTGTCTCGGGTTTTTACAACCCGGTTTCCGGCTATTCCGCCAGCCCGGACTCGAGCTACTACGGGAGCCTTAGCGTCCAGCACCAATCATCGCTGGACCTTCCGGTTTGGCCGCAAAGGATGCCGGCCGAGGAGGAACTAGCGGCTTCGCCACCAGCCAGCTTAGGGTTGGGGGTGTCTCCGAGCCCTCTTGGCAACGGCCCCCCGAGCCCGGCACACAGCGACTCGGATGCGTCCAGCTCGAGCTTGGAATTAGGTACCATCAGGACCGGTGAAAATGCTCAATTAAAATGCAGGTAAGAAAAAAAAATCAAATTTCTGCTTAAATTACACTTGTACAATATTATATTGGTTGAATATCGAAGTTAAAGATCACTAAAACTCAAGCATACATTTCCACAAGTACAAAATAGCAAGTACAACGCAGAAAATAAAGACACGATATGATGTTGCTTCCAAGAAATTCGTTATCTTTATATGAAACGTCATAGAAAAAGTATTATATGCATCGTATCACTCGAATCATTAAACTAAAAATTAAACTAACGTTGTTTACGATTTAGAAATTATAATATAACTTTTCACTTCGAGAGTTCTCAAGATATATAGAATTGTATTATCTAAATGCAACATAGATTTCTTGATTGGTCGGTATACTTAAACTTGATTGACGTCGCGTCTCGTTTATGCGCAATCGTATGCATATCGCAATGCATAATAATTCAGGCTTTACTTCTTCTTCTGTCCTTTTCAAAGTGAAATTGAAGTTGTTTTTGATCTGTACTTATATATTTCCTCTTTCTATATCCGTAATCTCTGATAATCTTATCTGATAAATCTATTGTGAATTAAAACAGTAAAGGAATATATTTCATGCGTCTTGTATCTTACATATTTAGATTACATATCAAGAAATTACCGCATGCGCTGCACTTGCAATCAAATCGTCGTTCTGCTTCAGTTTGCACTTTGTCGCAAACATTGTATTTGTGGCTTCTTTTCCTTAAATGACACTAATTTATCTCTCGACAGAAAAGCGCATATACTTATCTATGTACGTTCACGCGTATTGCGCGCGCGCGCATACCGGTTACAACCAGTTTCTCGTATCTCGGTTGATATCGGCGGTCTTTCTATTTCTTGAAGACTAAGAAAATGCTAAACTTTATCTTCGCAAGTACATATTTTATCATAAAATCCTTCAAGATCCTTCGAGATTAACAGTTTGTCGAAATCATCGAAATTATCGAAATTCGATCCTTCTTTTATCGGACTTGTATTTTATCGAACTTCAGATCTACTCAATGTTCCAGAGACAATTTATTTTTATGCAAAGAAAATCAGTATTTCTAATAGTAAACAAGTTCACAACTGGCTTGGTTTATTTCTAATATCTCTTTGTATTCTTGATAAAATTTAGACTCGACACAAAACGATATAATAGTAATTGTCTTTAGATAATAAACTAGGAAGTGCTCTTCTGATTTCGCAATGTAATGAATCATTGAACAGTGATACAGCAAACATTTTTGTTGCAATTAATTTATCTTTCAAATATATGGGTATAAATGGCACAATGGTATATCAAGTTTCAGCTTTGTTACATAAATAAAAAATGATAATGAAGGCTCTCTACTATCACAATTTCAGAGAACGCGATTATCATGAAGAAATTATTTCTTTCACGTGATAGGCGCATGAAAGCTAAAGCACGTAATGTTATTGCAGAGAACACCATAAATACTGTAGAATTTATTTGATAAAGAAAAATCATTGCTTTGTCGAATTTCTCATAACTATTTCGAGAATTTATTTTTGCGAATATAATTGTTTTCTAAAACAATAATCGAATTAAAAAATAATCGAATCAATAATTCATCTTATTTCGCCGAATCGTTCGACCAGCTCGTATATCATAGATGTATAGATTCCAAGCAACCATCAGATGTTTATACTTTTTTTCAAAAATCGTCAACTGATCGAAGATTAGATCGAAGATTAATTTCCTTTCTGTTCTTTAAACGAAGACTGTCAATAACTGTTTTTTGCAATCATTCGAACGCGAATATATACAATTCTCTTGAATTAGCAATAAAGTTAATAAACTTGTGTATTTCTAAATGTTAAGAAAAATTTCTGTTTTCTTACTTGCTAATCAGTTTCCCTCCTTTTTACCGCCGATAATTCTTTTACGCAAGAGCGTGTAATTAATCAATCAAGATAACTGCTAAGTCTTTTTTTCGATAACATGTGTACACGTTCTAATAAAAAAATTTCCATTACATCTATTTGTCTTCAAACATAGTTCTTTCTGCTAGTATATGTAGAATATTTATCATTCTGAAGTAGTATTAAATAAATTGACTAATTTTATTATTGGCTAGAACATGATATTACAGCTGGTTGTATAATTCTTCACAAATTAAAAAATTGAAAACAAAAAGACCATTCTAGCCAATCAAATCATTCGAAATTACCTTGATCCACGACCTTCCGCGGATATATCTGTGCCTTTTAATCGATGGAATTTATTGTCGTTGACTGTAATAGTATCAAACTCCAGTCTCTCTTATTATAAGTTGATGTCAAATGGTGGCAATTGTCGAATGGCCGGAATTGGCATTAATTGAACAAGTCGGTGAATACTTGTGACGCAAATCATATGTCGATACTTTAACACATCAGAAAATTATCTGTATATATCATTTTTGATTAGTCAAGACTTGTGACTTGTGAAGTAATCGTTAATTTTAGAAAACCGGAAAATCGTAGTCGAGAATACAATTATGTTATATTTTTCATAGATGGCACAATTGTGCTCGACGGTTTACGTCCTTGGAACAACTTGCGGGACATGTTGCGAGGTTGCACGCAACACCTGGCCCGCGCGGTCTGTTTTATTGCGGATGGGAAGGATGCTCGAGAGGAGAACGTGGATTTAATGCGAGGTAAGCTTTTTTTCAAATTCTCAATGCTAATATACGCATGTAACAAAAATCACCTTTGCATTCTTCATGAACATTTATATCTCTTTCTTACAGGTACAAGATGTTGGTCCACGTACGCACACATACGAACGAAAAGCCGCACCATTGCTTTCAGTGCGATAAGAGTTTCAGTAGAGCGGAGAACTTGAAGATCCACGCGCGTTCTCATACCGGCGAACGTCCCTACGTCTGTCCCGTCGAGGGTTGCAACAAAGCCTACTCGAACTCTTCAGACAGGTTTAAGCACACCAGAACTCACGCCGTAGACAAGCCATATTGCTGCAAGGTGCCGGGCTGCCCGAAAAGATACACCGATCCCTCATCCTTGAGAAAGCATGTGAAAACCTATCGGCATTACGTGAACAACAATGATAAGGTACAAGAAAAGAGCTTCGACGACAGCAACATTCAAGAAAAAACGAGGTTTGACATTAACTCACCCGACAAGCAAAGCAGCAGCGCGCACTCCGAATCAGACAAGAAGGACACAAGCATCGAGAGCACGACATCGGGTTCCAGTCCGAAGGCTAGCAATAGCTTCGAGGAACAGAGAACCTTTGTCGAATGGAACAACATGTACAATCAGCAAGAACAACACATTACTCCGCTGAAACCGTACGAGCGAGATGTAAAGATCTATCCGATAATGTACGATGATAATTACATTATACCAGATAGAATCCAGGTGAATCCCATGTACGCTTCCAATAATACCATCATCAAGGACTGTTCTACGATATCGTCGCCTCACACGAGTCCCGTTGGAGTGCCTGATTCGATACCGCGCATCGGAATGCAATCGACTCCCATTAAGACCGAGAAACCTATGGAGTGCAGCAGTACCAAGAGTACCACAGTCGATTACAGAAACATCGATTCGATTGTCAATAGTACACCCTCTAAAAAAGAGAATGCGATTATTAGCGATCCGGTAAGGCATTCGGTGATCAAACGGGCGGAGGATCTGAAGATGAAGGTGGAACAGATGCCGCTGAAAGAAGAGTTCAAGGACACTAGTGCCGATTGTTGCTGTCGGCACAAGTGCTGCGTCCACAGCAACGATAATATTCTACAGAAGACAAAAATTCTACAGGATCTCATTCTCAAATCGCAGAATCCGCTCTTCCGACACCTGCTGGGTTCAGTGGATTTGCAGTACGGGCTGGAAAACATGTGGAGCAACATCGTAGATACC
Source organism: Linepithema humile (assembly GCF_040581485.1). NCBI lineage: Eukaryota > Metazoa > Arthropoda > Insecta > Hymenoptera > Formicidae > Linepithema > Linepithema humile. The sequence goes on along the minus strand of NC_090128.1, from coordinate 21,655,405 downwards.
ACTAACACGTGTGGTCAAGACCTCAGAGTAAAGACCGAGAACGTCACCGAAATGGAGCAAGACCTTCCGCTAGACTTAACAATCAATAAATAATAAGTAATCGGTTGAGACTATATCAAAAAGTTTATAATTGTCAATATGAATTCTCTTCATCATTAGACAAAATGTGATTAAATGAAATATCTCAACATATTTTCATGTTTTTTTTAATAAGATGGCAAGATCGAAGCGGTCAGAAATCGAACAAGAATTTGCTCAATCCGTTTATTAAATAGCTACCTAAAGACAGTTGCATCAGTCAGATTATATTAATCAGAAATAATGTAAAATTGTTAAAATCGTGAGTGCGTGAGAAATAAGCGGGTGAGAAAATGAGAAAATGAGAAAGAAATCAGAAAAAATGTTGGAAATAATTGAAGTATAATTGTTTGCGTGAGTGTAGCGTGGATAAAAATGTAATTGAGAGCTGTAGAAATGTTATGAATGCATGTATGCGTGATTGAGAGTTGTGAATGTGTGGCTCAAAATATAAAAAACAAAATTAAAAAGTAGAACAAGGGTTTTTCATGAGATACAAAAGTGCGTAGATCTAAGGAGAGTTTTTCCCGAGCGAGACGAGAACGAGTAGATCGAAGAAGAATATTTTTCCGAAAGCGAATAAACTGAGAAACAGTATAAAGCTAAAAATTAACGTGATATTGTATTGTAAAATTGTAAAAATCATGAATGCATGCGAATAGTGCTCAGAATAATCTGAGCTTTTCGATTTTTGTGGTCGACTCCTACTTTCTTCTCCTTATCGTGCGCGTCGTAACAAACTAGAGCCAGTGCCGCCGAGCGTCATGAGCGGCGCTATTTAATTAATGAGTGGATTTTCTCCTGAAAAAACCTAGGTTATTTAAGAAAATTTATAAAAAATTAAACATTTATTAAAAACATTTAAAAATATTTCTATAAATATCTTTATATTCTATAAATATCTTTATATCTTTATATAAATATCTTTATATTATAATATCTTCTTATTATAATATCTCTAATTCTTTATCAATTTTTTAAATTTAAATAAATTTAAATAAATTTAAATAATCAGGGTTCTTCTAGGAGAAGAATTCACTCATTAATCCGATAGCACCGCTGACACTCGGTGGCTTTGACTTTAGCTTGTTACGGCGCGCGCAATAAGGAGAGAAAAACAACCATCGACCACAAAAATCGATCTGCAAAAGTTTAGATTAATCCGAGCACTGATTTATGTAGTATGATTGTTTGCACGAGTGCGGTGACTACCAAAATGTAATTGAAATTTGCCAAAATATTATGAGAGTGTGTGTATGAATGATTGAAAATTATGAATGTGTGGCACGAGATATAAAAGGCGTATGCTAAAAAACAAAGCGAGCCTTTTGAAAAGTGCGAGAGCCAAATCAGAATATTTTTCTGAAAGCGATAAAGCTAGTAAAAAGTATTGGTGAGATATTTATCTTAGCGTGACGTTATAAGCTAATCGAACTTGTCAAATAAAATAGACTGTTATATTTTCGATATTTCTGACTATATTATATCTCACACATAAACTTAAAGGGCTCAGCCGGAATACGGCATTGAATATCCTTTTTCAATAATCAGGCTAGTTTGTGGGCGCAACCCAACAATTTTTAATCGATGTGAGCGATACTTTGAAGAAAACGTTTCTGATTTTTCGGACTGACTACTAAAATAGGTAGCTAATACATTGACGTGAGTTTATTACACGACTGTAAATATATATAAAAGATACACAAAGATACAAATGGTTCTTACGTAGTAATTTATGTTAGAATTGGATACCAAGAATTATGTCTTTTATATAGTAACACGCTTAATACAAATCGTGTACTCCAACATTTTTTGTAAACAAAATATATGTAACATATGTACATAGAAATTTATATAGAAACGTGTATGAAAAATTAATAGAAAAATAAAAAGTAATGAAGTTTGAAGAACAGTGCCTTCCTCTGCTAAGCAGAACATGTTTAACGATGTGAACTATTTCAATAATAAATACATTATTTATATATTGTATATACATTTTTTTCTTATTCCCTTTCAATGTGGTAAATTATTTGTAAAATTATGTATAAATATTATTAATGTAACTAATATAACTAATATAACTAATATAACTAATATAAACCAACCTTTAATAAATTTATTACTATCAAAGGCAATTAAAAAGCAATAATATCTATTATTTTAATGACATAATATAAAAAATTATAAAAATTTATAATATTTAAAAGATTAATTCTATACAGTGATTCTTTCTAATGCAGTATTTATTTATATACTAAAAAAATTTGGCGAATTAACAAGATCAATATTTTCTATAATCATGCATGCATGTGAACAAATTCACTCACCAGTGTTGTACCCTAGCTAAGTACGCTATCCGGCTGCACCTGAAAAAATTAATATACACATAAATTATTATATATAACAATACATTTCACTTACATTATTTATTACGTATTATTTACTTCTTTCCATTTTGATTAAATAATAATTATGCTCAATGAATTGTGTACTCACCAGCTAAGGTATTCCCACACAACACATGGACGTCTTCGGGACGTACCACATATGTCCTCAGATGTCCATTTTATGACGTCAGTTTTTGGACGTCCAAACGTTTTATGGACGTTCCAAAATATTGTCTACGTCTTTATGAGAGATAAGATGTTTAGAAGATGTCCTGAGAACATCCATAAAATGTCCCCAGGACGTTTGTGGTACGGCCCGAGGACATCTGTGGTATAACCCGAAGACGTTTTATGGACGTTCCACAATATCGTACACGACTTATTTATAAGAGATAAAGAATGTTTTGAAGATGTCCTGGGAACATCCATAAAATGTCCCCAGGACGTCTGTAATATGGCCCGAGGACATCTGTGGTATGACCCGAAGACGTCCATAATAATGTCTCAAAAGACATCCGTTCCCAGAGAATAATGTAATTCGTGCGAACTTACACATATTTATATTATATATACTATATTATATTATTAGTGTATTATACATATATATAATCATATATAATAAAAATATTTAATATATATATATACTTAATAAAAAGTTGAAAATAAATAATTTAATAATACAAAAAATTTTTAATATAATATTTTTAACATTTTAAAATAATCAATTAAAAATACAAAAATTGGATTGCTTAAAAATTGCTAATTTATTTTAATAAAAATTAAATACATAACAATAATAATCAATTATAAATGTCATAAATTTTATTTAAATAAATTGAAATTAATTATATAAAAATAAACTAAATTTAATTTAATTATATAAGAACTTCTATTTATGTTTTATTGAGGTTTAAAAATCAGCTATTTAAATATTATATATTTTATTTAAGAAAATTGAAGAAATAGAAATTATTTTTATAAAAATTAAATCGATTTTTAATTGGATTTATTAAAAATATGTCAATAAAAAATTAATTGTACGTTTTAAATCATGTAATGAAAATATAATCTAATTTATTCAAATAAATTAAAGTTTTGTAATTAGTAAATAATTAAATAAATTAAAATAATAACAAATTACATTGATTACATTATATTTTAAAAATAAACTGTACATTTTTAATTAAGTAATAAATATATCATATATTTTATTTAAATACATGAAAATTTATTGTATAAAAACATTTTTAGTAATAATTTATTAATATTTTACAATACTTTACAATTCATTCCGTAAAAATTAAATGCATTATACAAAAATGTTGAATTTATTAACAATTTGTTTTTTTTTAAATAAACAATCAAAAATTAATACATTTTAACAAATAGATGTAAGTAAAATTTATAATAATTAAATTAAATAAAATAAATAAAAATTCAGTTTTTTCAAAATTTTTTATTTTTTATAATCAAAATTAATTTTTGACTAATCATAATTTAATTTACATGCAATTACAAAATATATGTATATATGATTATTAAATATATTCATAAAATGAAAAAATATATACATATATATATATAATGTATAACGTGCAATATACATATTATTCAAAAGAATGTAAAATAAATGATAATTTTATCGGCAATTTTTATTTTAGCAAGTTAGTTTTTAATTATTTATTATTGAAAATTTATTAATTTTATTTTTTTCTACTCTATTATTGTTGGAAATAGATTTTTATCGGACCTGCGATTGAACAAATAGTTCCAATTATGAGAAGAAAACCAATAGTTGCAATTATGAGAAGAAAACTGGGATATTTGCAATAATAATTTCACACAAACAGATATACATACAAACTAATGTACTTCTGTCGTTATCTGAAAATTTGAATTCGTCATGGTCGCGCGGGTCGCGCGTAATATTCCGTCAGCCACTCACAACGAAGCGCTTGCTCGCCTTTCCCTCTCTGCATATACTGACTTGAGTGAAAATACCTTGTGTCGTGCAACGTGGTACAACGTGCAAGTGAGTTTTGAGATGACGAACGAAAACGTGAATTGCACGAGAACGAACAGTAAGTATTATGTGTACCTAGAGATAGGAGAGTGGAGAGAAAGCCAAGGTATACTGCGAAAAGGACTTATACTGACTATATTGCAGGACAATTGTCGCTGTCGATTTCTAACTCTAACCTAACCTCGAAGTCGCTGTTTTGGTGGATCGGCGCATCAATATACCGCAGGACGTTACCGCCGAAAGGCTAACTTCTTCGTGTCGGGATATGATATATTGTCGACTCAGAATTGGAGGTAAGTATATATTTAAATTAACTTTTATTATATGTTTTAATATTAGAGTTCATAGCAAAGAAATGGATCTGTGGTTTTAATTGTTTCGTGTCTTATTATGCATGCATTTTTATTTATTATCACATTAAAACAGTTTGCGATGGATCGGCTTATTTAATATTATGAATGCCATAATTTATAGTGTTGCCATTTTAATTCGTGTTTTCATTATTTTATATTGATATTCTTTGACTATATATATCGTTAGTTAATGTTGCAATGGTTTGCAGTGGATCAGATTAAATGCGAGTAATCGACAAAATGTAAGAACCATTTTAATGAAGAAGAAAGAAGAAAGATATCACTAATATAATATAAACGTGAATTGAAATTATAATTTATTCATATTACTCATGTTTAGTATCCGATCCACTTCAAGCCATTGCAACATTAACTAACAAGAAATAATAACTTTTAGAACTGTTAAAATGAGTTCTCGTATACTTTCGATATGTAAAATTGTGTATTTTTTTTAACCCTTAGTCCCGACTCATGGGTCGTTTTCGACCCAAGCGAAATTTTAAAGTGCTGTAGGTACCTCCATTTCTTAATAACAAACTATATAAAAAAATAATTTTTATCGAAATATTATGATTGGGACTTCAAATTAAAGGTTGAAAGAAGCTCCATGAATTTTTCCAGATTTTTTAAAGCGTTTTTACTGATCCAAATAACGCAAAGACGCAAACGACCCATGAGTCGGGATTAAAGGTGCCGAAAAGAACCGTCGGGACTAAGGGTTAAAATAATTATACATCGTATTATCGTATTCCCAAGTAATATACATATTCTCATAAGGAATGTTTATTTTGCTTTTCCAATTTTGTATTATAAAGTATTCTGTTGATTATACGTTTCAGCAAAGAATGATGCTTTTCTTCGCTGAAAGAGAAATATCTGAATATTTTAACTCAATATGTAGTGTGCAATATTTAATTATTATTTTGAATGTTTCTCGAACTAATCATTTATTTTTTCATTTAAAAAACAAATTGATAGTACTAAATACTTGATAGTACTATATGAGATATTAGATTGAATTTTTTTCCAGATTTTTTTGGGTTCTAGAAATTTTATATAATTGAAATTAAAAAATTATTTACTTATACTTCCCATCCGTAATTGTTTATGCTGCAATCGAAAGAAGCAAACACCTAATAAAGTGTCTTTTCGTGTACTTTTTCGTGCGTAAACGTATAGTTTTTTACCATTTTGAGCAAAAAATGTTTTACCTAGTAATTATTTAAAAAATCAATTAATTTAATTTTTTTCACGTACTCAACATTAAATATAAATACAAAAGAGTTTACGATATTTTTTAACTTTTTTAAGATAACAACTCTATTGACTTATGTAATAATTCCTTTCTATAATCAAACCTTAGATTAGGTTATATTACCATTTTTTTAAATATACTTTGTAATAGAAAAAACCTCCAAAAAAAAAATATTTTTTTAAAATAAAAATTCTCTAACTGCACTCACAAATTAATAAGGATTGAGTTTTCCTAAAACTGTTAATACGTTAACCCCTTCAACAATTCTTGAACAAAATTGACATCGATTCTCCTCTCTAATTATGCCTCAAATCATACACTCAAAAAAATATTTCGCTGATGTAGTTAGATTTCTAGATATCGCAACAAGAATGTATCGCTATTTTTCGTATCTGTGAAAACATTGTTTGTCACATATAGAATTTATAGCAGTAATGTTCTAGCAATAGCTTCTGAAAAATTTAGGTACCATTGCTAAATGTTATTCATTGCATGATCTAACACGTGATTGATCTTATATAGATAGGCGCTTTAGAGAAACTTTCTTTTTAAAGTTTACAAACAATACAGATATATATTCTGTTTCTGTCATCTAAACTGATTAAGTAATTACATATGCAATATCACAACAGTTGCTAATCATTTATCTGTTTTAGTTAATTTTTTACACCTAGAAAATTTTAGCTATTATTGCAAGATCATTTTTTTGAGTGTACCTGAAATTAAAATATCATTCCTGTTAATCAACGACTATCGTACATTTCTATTTCAACCACCAAAATTCAAATTTTCCTAACATGTACTCCTAAAACTAAGCTTTTCAAATTAATATAAATATTATTGGATCAATCGAAAAAAATGTCAGACTCGCTGTTAATATTTATGAAGAATCCTTTTATCCCTTATGCCTTATATCCTTGTAGTTTGACTCTACTTCTGGCACAAATTTGAAATGCGAGGACAATTATCACATTACATTGTTGTAGATATAGTAGTCAATAAGATACACTAATAATAAAAAAATAAGTGCATATTATTCATTCCATCCCAAGTTAATTTCACAACCATTCGCTTTTTTACTATCTGCAGGCGACATCTAGTAATAATTTTTAAATATTTATTAATAAATTTTGGTAATTGAATTTTTATGTCAATTTTTGAAATATGAAAGCCATAACAAAAAATTTTATTGTTTTCAGCTTTTGAAGTATTTTTCAGAATTTTGAAACATTTTATTTTTTTAAAGACATTTCTGATATTTTTATATTTCAAAATATTTTAATAAATTTTGAAATTTGAAAATATTTTGCAGATAATGTTAATCAAATTTGAATGTTTTTATTTGTTTTTTAAGTTTTTAATATTTTTTAATGTAATTGCAGTATGTTAAACAAAAATAAAGTTTTTTTAATGAATTTTTTAACTTTTGTAGCGCAAAATTCCGATTTTTTAAACTTTATACGTATATTAATATAAGATACATTTCAGAGAGAGATTTTTAAAACAAATTTCTGAGTATTGTATACATTTTCCCAATTTTAAAGGATATTCGAAATAACTAACTTTTATTGTCATTATAAATGCAATTATTAATTAAATTGGATTTAATTATTTTGTAAAAGTAAGTAATTCTTAAGTTTTATTTAATTACATATTAAAAAGGTAATTAAAAATTATAGAAATTTTATTTACTTTTACAAAAGTAATTAATAATTAATAAGTAGTTAAAAAATGGTTAAGTTTTGTGTGATTTTATATTAGGTCTGCAGCAAGCTTGCTTTTGTAAACCGCTTTCTATTGTCATATAAGCGAATGGCATGGGTGCATGCAATAATGACGTAACCAATATCGGTACATACCGACAATGGCATTTTCTTTGCAGCTTTCAAGACTACAAATCATGTTAAAGCAAAAACGAAAGCAGTACAGTCGGAAATATTGGCGAAGACTGGCACAAAGTGCCGTGCAGGATTCAGAAAATCATCTGCAGGCTCATGCAAACGACGAAATACCACTGCCAGATAATCGTGATAATTGCGATAGTTCTTTTTCTGAGGAAAACGATGAAAGAGCAGACTTTTTGCCAGAAAGTGCTCAAGAAGAAATTATCTACGAAGTCTTACAAAATGAGGAAGTCATCCCAGAAGCCTTGCAAGAAGAAATATGCAGAGAAGAATTTATATCATCTGATGAATACAACAGTGATCATTCATCAGAATCAGAAGATGAAAATACTGGTGTAAACATCAATCGATTACGACTAAATTTGGTGAAGTGGACCCATAATTATAATATATGTAGATCCGCAGTTACCGATCTATTGAAAAATGTATTAAAAGTAGAAGATGCCATGAAATTTCTTCCTGCAGATGCTCGAACCCTTTTAAAAACACCGAGAAAGGCAGACACCATTCCAATGGCACATGGACTATATGTTCATTTTGGTATTCAGGAAGGTTTAGATCACATTATTCAATCAAGCGGCACTGTTACGTGTATACCTCCAGAGATTCAATTATCTTTTAATATAGACGGTTTACCCCTTACAAAAAGTTCTAAAAGCCAATTATGGCCAATTCTGGGAAGTATTAGAAATTTTGAAAACAAATCGCCCTTCATTATTGGAGCTTTTCATGGACGTAATAAATCTCCAGATGCTGAGATTTTTTTGAAATACTTTATCGAGGAAGCTGAGAGCCTTAAAGAGACTGGTTATACCTGGAATGGCATTAACAGAAAATTTATTATTGACTGTTTTATCTGCGATGCTCCTGCAAGAGCATATATCTGCTGCATAAAATATCACGGAGGATACTATGCATGTGCTAAATGCGAAACTAAAGGAAAATACGTTGGAAAAGTAGTGTATCCAGAAAAAGATGCTCCCCTGCGAACGGCAGAATCATTTGCAACACAATCTCAACCAGGACATCATAATGGAATAAGCCCTTTGCTGAGACTCGAGATCGATATGGTGTCACAAGTACCATATGATTATATGCATTTAGTATTATTAGGTCATGTCAAAAAAGGACTGAAAATAATGACTGGAAAGTTGCATCCTATGAAATTGGGTGTACAACAGGTTTCCGATATTTCTCAACGACAGCTTAATCTACAACGATATATTCCACTTGAATTTGCCCGTAAACCACGAGCTTTAGACGAACTTGATCGGATGAAAGCAACGGAATTTAGGCAATATTTGTTTTATAGTGGACTTGTTGTGTTGCGCAAGATAGTAAGATCGAGTGTATATAATCATTTTATAAAACTTTCTGTGGCTATGCGCCTTCTTGCAACACCTGGTATTGATTTTGAGCAAAATAGATATGCGAAAAATTTACTAGAAGAATATTTCATTGAATATCTTCAATTATATAGTGAAGAAAATGCAACGTATAACACACATGGAATGTTACATTTAGCAGACGATGCGTTACGATGGGGATCACTGGATGAATTTTCTGCGTTCACTTTCGAAAATTACTTACAATCTATAAAGAAATTGATCAAGGGTAACGATAAACCCCTTGAGCAACTGAGTAACCGGGTGTACGAAATGAGAAATAATTACTCTGTTAAACTTTTTAATGAAGCCATCAGCACATATAGACTGGGAAGAGAATGTTATAATGGAAATTTGATAAGCGGATGTACCTCTCCAATGTATAAAGATATACAATTCAATAATTTTAAAATCACAACGAAGAAACCAAACAATTACTGCATCATGTACGACGAATGTATTGTAATCGTAGAAAATATTTGTCATTATAATAATTCCGTGGCAATTATTGGTAGAGTGTTAAAGAACGGAAAACCGTTTTTTCATTCACCAGCACTGTCAACATGCTTTGGCATTGTTCAATTTTCCGAGGAATATGGCACCTTGCAAGCATTTCCAATTAATAACATTAAAAATAAAGCCGTCGTACTTCCGATTTTTGATACATTATTTAACGAATCTAATAACCACAAAAATGTTGTTTTGTTTCCACTCATTCATGGTAACTGTTAACTTTCGACATCTTAGCCTGTATGAATCCAGGATGTCTGCCAAATATTGCATCGTGGATTTTATTGAAGAAAATGCTGTGGAAGTCGTTCCTGAATTCTGGATTTGTGACGAATACTGTTCATGGCCGCCACGCGATACTATTTTTCCTACAAAATATGTAAAAAATAGGGCGGTGCCGAATGACAATTGGCCAACCTTCAAATGCAAGATCCTTAGTACTTTTGGTATGTAGTACTCGAGTATGCACACACACGATGCACGCACGCACGTATACACCTGCGCGCATACAAGATAAGATGCGTCGAAAATATTAATTTTCAAAAATTTCTACTATTATTAATATTAAATTGATCATATTGTCAGGGTTGACGTATTTACCTCAAAAACTGTAATTTTTTAAGTTTTATACTTTGTATATTACAACGGGTTAAAATAGCGGATCATAATATATAAAATAAAATAAAATAAATTAAATAAGGGATTAAAATTCCAATTTTCGGTTGGTGTAAAGAAATTTGATAATTTTTTTTCATAACTTCCTTATTTTATATATGTAATATGTATATTTTTATTTTATGAAAAGACAGATCACAAGTTTTTAGTGGATTACTAATTCCGGGAGACGGTGTGTGTGTGTGTGTGTGTGTGTGTGCGCGCGCGCGCACGCGCGCGCGTGCGTTTACACACACAATATATATAATACACTCTTGTTTTTTTCAGATGAATATAAAACAGCTCGTCGAAATTTAGGAAAAGCTGAAATAACTTCAGACTTTGCTAGTGAGGCAGAGGTTGTTAGTAAACGAATCCATAAACCTAATAAAAAATATACTAGCTCATCTGATTCAAGCAAAGACAACGATAGATTTAAAAAAAGCAGCGTTCGAATTTCAAAAAGTAACAAAAAACGAAGTAAAAAGGAGTGCATCTCGAAGTCTATTGAAGTTAGTTCAAATTCAACGGACAGCGAAGCAAATGAGACATCTCATTTAATGGCGAAAGATGTTGGCAGTTCCCAGTTGCAAGTGCCAAATAGTCTGCATCAAAAATCAAAGAAGATTTTACAAAAAGTTAGTCATTCATATTCAACAAAAAGTACCGCTGGACTTTCTCAGCGATCGCTGCATGACCATAGCGGTGATAATAAATCTACGAAAGGTAATCTTTTGTTATTATTTCGTATTGGTAGTTCGGTTACACATGAAGTCTTTAACCCTTAACTGCATATTCTTAAAAAATCAGCGTAATGTACATCTAAGGGTCTTTTGGATTCTAAACTTCTCTTCCCTTTATTTTCAACAAATCTTGATAGATTTTTACTTTTTTTCCATTTCAAACACTGAACTGTCTAGAATTAATATCCGTGCATGAAAAAAAATTTTCATAATATAAGGATCCAAACATGTTACAAATTTAGAAAAAACTTACAAATTCAATTTTCGATAGGGTCTGTGGAATCTTTTAATGTAATTGAGCGTTAATAATTTCTGCAAAAATCGCAATTTTCGAATTTTAGGTAATTGCTTTCCTGCACAATCTGTAAATCGAAGTAGTTATTTTGTTATATTTTAAAAATATTAAAAATTTATACAATAAAAAGTGTAAATGTGTGTATTATATTTATTATTTAACATTATTTAAAATGTTAGTCAAACTAAATAAATATTATGTCAGATTAAAGTTCATTAGATAAAGAAGCAATTCATTAAAAGTCAGGAGATAAAATGAGACATAATTTCGCATTTCTTGTGTTTGAAATGTGAATATCCGAAATTTATCACTTGACCATTACTTGCGTCTCTTTTGATGCAGAATCTGCTATTAATATCATTAATATCATCAATATAATATTATAATTTTTTAGCTACTTCACGTGAAATTACATGTGGATCACAGCGCACTTCGAAAGATGCACCGTAGGAGAAATTAAGAAATTGGCTGATGAGATTAGGTGAACGATTTCAACAAAATTCCGAGAAAAAAAAACAATATATTGGAATATCAGGTATTATCTTATTGTCGCAACTAACAATTATAAATATTGTTGATAATTTCGGAAATTAATATAGTTTCAAATGTCTTGAACAGAATTCGAGAAACATGTTGTAAGAGATTTAACAATGATAAAATTTGACTTGCGTACAATTGTGGATATGATCAGCCAATTAACCCAGAACTTATCTACTGATGCGCCTAAAGAAATCATTCATCCTATTAAAGAAAAAGACGAACAACCGGAGGATAATGTGTTACCAGCGTTTCTGTTGAAGAATTGGGAACAATTCTGCGAAATGGAAAATTTGCTTCACACAAATACCGTCGCTAGTAGACAACTTGTAAGTCTTCTATTAAGAGGATGCTGAAGTGACGGGCGAACTCCGACGCGAAAGCGCCATCATTTCGATGGTACTAAAAATGAAATGACATTATCGGCGCAGCCTACGGACCTATGCCGCGTAGGTCCGTGTGTACGCATTTGTTTGTAGTGGTGACTCACTACACTGACGTGTGGTCTGTGTACGTGTGTCATCGGAAGTTTGTAAACAAACGATGCTTGCGCTTGTTTCCTCGACTGAAATTTCGTCGCAAAGCTGCAATATAATGTCCGAGAAAACATAAGCGTATACAAGGTGTCAAATAAATACAAACTAAATATAACAAAATAATAAATAAAAAATATACATATAATACTATATATATCATTGAAGAAAAATGTCATATACTTTTCTTACTTTTATCCTTATGTAGTAAATACTAAATAACTAATTAATCAATTAATTAATATATACATATACACATATATTCAATAAATAGTTATCTTTATTTTGTATTTTATATGATAATGACTGAAATAATGAAAGTATATATTATTTCAGTTATATAAAATACAAAATAAAGATAACTATATTCAATATGTATATGTATGTATTCAATAATTAATTAACTTATTTATTTATTTTGTATTTATTACATAAGAATAAAAATAGGAAAAGCATGTAACATATTTTTCCAATTAGATATATAGTATTATACATACATTTTTCAAATAAAATATTTTATCATATCTAACTTATATCTATTAGACACCTTGTATAAGTCTATTTTGTCTCGTATGTACATCATTCAGCCATACGATAGAATTTCAATTGCGAGAAAAAAGGTTAAATGACCTTATAAATTATCTGATAAAATATAAACAGACCACACGTGCAGTAAATTGCTAACTAAAATAAATACGTATTTCTTCAAATCTGTCAGCTGACGTTAGATCGCCTATGACAATATTTTTTAAAATCTGCCAATTCACGAATAAATTGTCTTTAGCTCTCTTTTTTCTAAACTGTCAGCTGACGTTAGATCGTCTGTGACAATATTTATTTAAAATTGTCAGCTCACGATAGATCGCCTCTGACAATATTTCTTACAATTTGCCAGTTCACGAATAAATCGTTTTTAGCTCTCTTTTTTCTAAACTGTCAGCTAACGTTAGATCGCCTCTGACTATATTTATTAAAAATTGTCAGCTCACGATAGATCGCCTCTGACAATATTTCTTACAATTTGCCAGTTCACGAATAAATCGCCTTTAGCTCTCGTTCTTCTAAACTGTCAGCTGACGTTAGATCGCCTCTGACTATATTTATTTAAAATTGTCAGCTCACGAAAGATCGCCTCTGGCTTGTCTTATTCTATATTGCCAGTCCACGACAAAGCCGCCTCTGGCTTGAAGACAAGAATAAGAATTTTCTTCTAATGCCAGTCCACGAGAAAACCGCCTCTGGCTTGTCTTATTTAGGGTTGCCAGAGTGTCTCTTTTAAAGAGAACATGTCCTCTTTTTTTGTCCTGATCTTTTTGTTCACTCTCTTTTTTTTATTCTGATCTTTTTTGTCCTCTTTTTTTCTTTAGTTACTTTTTGTCTAATTTTTTTTTATATTGCAACTTGCAACGTCCTGGTAATTAGATTTGTGACATAAACGGGTATTAATAACAGATAACAGGTAACACTAATAAGTGCTCTTAATGTTAATGGAAATCAACCTTTATAGAAACAAAATTTTACGCCATCTACTAATAGATAAGGTTAAACTTTTCTAACACGGCTACGCGGCGCAAGGCGCAAACGCACAAACGTTCACAATTCACAGTAACAGCCAACTGATATCAGCAGTCAGCAGTCAACAGTGTCAACACGAAATAAATTACAAAAAGATTTTTCTTTACTTTTGTCAACAAGTATTTTTTCGTGTTTATTTCTTATTAGCAGGTAATTATAAAATAGGCAGTAGGCAGTAAAAATTATTTTATTTATTAAAAATTAGCTATTGAGTGAAAGTGAGGTTAAAACACCAAATCTTATCGTATAAAACTTCAAAATAAAATCAAAATTGTTAGATGTCAGAATTTTTTGATCACTAATTGTGATTTAATTTGTCAATATAAAGGCATAATCTCAAAAATAAATATGTTTTAATTCCAACAAAAGTATTCAATGTTCAAATGCATTTTTAATTCTTAATTTGCAATTTTATTTCTGTAATTTTTTAAATTAGAGGTTCTAAAATTAATTGTTATCTTCTCTTATTAAATAGTATATTTTAATTTTTTTTTTACAGTTATGAGTAAAAGAAAATGCACATTTTCTTCTGAATTGAAAGCAAAATATACATGTTTTGAAGGTGTTGATGATTCTAAATACGATGCTTTCTGTTCGGTATGTAAGATTAGAGTTTCTGTTGGAAATAAAGGAAAATATGATTTACAACAACATATTGAATCAAAGAAACATCAGTTATATATCCGATCCATGGAAACATCAAGCAAATTAGATTCTTTCGTCTCCAAAAATAAAAAATTGGATGAGAAAGTAGCGGCTGTTGAAGCAACCTTAGGATTCCATATTTTAAAGCATCACATGAGCTTCAACTCATCAAACTGTACAACAGATTTATTGAAACATATGTTCGAAGACTCTGAAACTGCTAAACATCTATCATCTGCTAAAACAAAAACAGCAATGATTGGAAAAAAAGTTATTGCTCTCTATTGCATTAGTAAAATTATTGAATCTATATCTAATATTCCTTTTATATCAATATCTACAGATGCAAGTAACCATAATTCAGAAAAAATGTTTCCGATTTTGATACAGTATTTTACCATTAATGAAGGAATTTGCTCAAAATTGATTAATTTGGAAACTTTATCTAATGAAAAAGCACAAACAATTTGTGATTTATTAATAAAAACTTTAAAGAAATGGAATTTGGTTGATAAATGCATTGCATTTTCAGCAGATAACTGCAATACAAATTTTGGTGGAGTGCGCAGAGCTGGGACAGAAAATGTATATAGCTTATTAAACCGGGAAATGCAAAAAAATTTGATTGGTATTGGCTGTCCAGTACATATAATACACAATGCTGCAAAAAAAGGCTTGGACACAATAAGTATTGATGTCCAATCAATAATTATGAAAATATACAATCATTTTTCGGTATATACTGTACGAACAGAAGGATTGAAGGAATTTTGTGAAAATGTAAACATTGAATACAGGCAGTTGTTATATCATAGTCCAACGCGTTGGTTATCATTGTTTCCTGGTTTAAATCGCGTTTTGCAAATGTATCCCGCCTTAAAGTCCTATTTTTTATCTAACAATAGTTGTCCAAAAATTCTGCAAAACTTTTTTGAATCAAATTTAAGCGAGGCTTCTTTGTGGTTCGCTCACTCAATTATGTATAATTTTCATGAAAAAGCAAAAGAGTTAGAAACAGAAAAAAATTCTATTATAGAAACTATAAATATTTTAAAATATTTAATTACTATGCTTGAACAACGAATTGAACAGTCTTTCCTTCCAATAAAAGTTTCAAGTATTCTGCAAACTATGTCAAAACATGGTTCTGACTTCCAAGTTACTAATTTTAAGAACGAAACAATTTGTTGCTATAAAACAATGTTAGAGTATATCATTTCCTGGTCTTGTCAATTTCATGACTTGAATGTTTTTGAATGGATATCCCTTACTAATGTACCTGAATGGCAACAAGTTGCCAACGCAATAATATATATTAATTCAAAAATAGAAAGTTATATTTATATTGATGATGTAAAATGCTTCGATCAATATTGTAACTTAAAACTGTATATTGAAAAGAATATTCATAGCGATGAATTTGAAAAAATGTCACTAAATTTAAAATGGATTACATACTTCAAACAATCAAATAATTTAGAATTTTATTCTGAAATATTGAAAATTTGTCAGTATTATTTTGCAATACCAGGACATAATGGAAATGTAGAAAGATTATTTTCGATGATTGGAGCACAATGGACAAAGGAGAGAAATCGTCTCAATATATGTAGAAAGTATTAAATCAATATTGTCAGTCACTTACAATTATAAAAATGTAACATGCAAACAATTTCATAACGAAATAAAAAATGATAGTAAATTGCTATCACAAGTTCTTAGTTCAAAGAAATATGAAACTGATTATGAGACTGAGGAAACTTTACTGTGATTTTTTTTTTAAATTATATGATTACTATTATTAGCTATTAGTATTAAATTTAAGTTAAAATTAAGTTATTTTGTTTTTCATTTATAATTTATAAATGTTTTATTTTATTTTTTATTTGAAAAAGTGAATAATATTTTAATAAAAATGTTCTTTTTCAAACAAATTATACTTTTATTTACGTAATAAATATAAACTACTGTTGATAAGTGCAAATAAATGGATATTTGCATATTTTCATACATGTCCTCTTTTTGTCCTCTTTTTTTAGGGGAAAAAGTTCTCTTTATATACTTTTAACTTCTGGCAACCCTAGTCTTATTCTATATTGCCAGTCCACGAGAAAACCGCCTCTGGCTTGTCTTATTCTATATTGCCAGTCCACGAGGAAACCGCCTCTGGCTTGAAGACAAAAATAAGAATTTTCTAATGCCAGTCCACGGGAAAACCGCCTCTGGCTTGTCTTATTCTATATTGCCAGTCCACGAGAAAACCGCCTCTGGCTTGTCTTATTCTATATTGCCAGTCCACGAGGAAACCGCCTCTGGCTTGAAGACAAGAATAAAAGTTTTCTAATGCCAGTCCACGAGAAAACCGCCTCTGGCTTGTTTTATTATATATTGCCAGTCCACGAGGAAACCGCCTCTGGCTTGTCTTATTCTTTATTGTAAGATACTTTTATTACGTCATATGCTTTATGTATATATATATAATGTATATTATATGCTCCACATTATCTATATTTATATCAAAATATTTTTCTAAGAAATTGACATCATTTTGTATACTCTTTTTACAATGAATGTATATGATATATGCCATATTTTTTATTTCTAAAGCATGAAATATAAAGATATTTTTATTTTTTTGTGTCTATTATTTGTAAAAAAATTTTGATAAAAGAAACAACATTAATTTTGCGACTTGCAATAATCTGTTTCATTATATGCTTTTTTTAAATACTTACAATTAGCCTTATTTTATGTGATTAACTTGGTATTTAAAATACGTATCAAAATCGAAAATGTATTTCTATTACAGTAGAAACGAAACATTCTTGTCTTACAACAGAGAGAAATGGCAAAATATAATATTGTCTAAAGTACAGTCCAATAAAAACTGTTAAAATTGAACATTTTATAAAACCACTGTGATTCATGAAAAATCAGAATTATTATTTCAAAAATATAGATATATTTCGACTGTGTGTTTTAAACTGCACTACACATTCAAAATTCACAGAATAAATTTATTTCTGCAAAGTTGTGTATAATGTCAGTGGAAAAGTGATTTATTTGTTATTACATATACATGATATTTTACCATTCCTCTCTGGTGTAAGACTACAATGTTTTTTTTCTACTGAACTAGAAATTAATTTTATATTTTGATGTGTATTTTAGATACCAAGGAAAACGCATAAAATAAGGCTAGTTGTAAGTATTTAAAAGAAGTATATATTGAAACAGATAATTGCAAGTCACAAAATTAATGTTTTTTTTATCAAGATTTTTTTACAAATGATACATACAAGAAACTAAAAATACCTTTATATTTCATGCTTTATAAATAAGTTATATGACATATACATTTATTATAAAAATATATACAATATACAAAATGATATTAACTTTTTACATAGATACTTTGATGTGAATATACATAATATGGAGCACATAATATACATAATATATACACATAAAGCACATGAATAAAAGTATTTTGTAGAAATTAGAATATGAATGTATGTAATTAAATAATATAAATGTTTGCAAAAATGTTGCAAAATTTATGTATAATACATACATTTTTTTATTCTTCAGAGTGCCTTCAACCCATTTTTTTCAGCCGGGTTTCGTAGCACATAACACAAACACACACACGCGCACAACTAACACACACATAACTAACCTAAAAGATTCTGTATATGACAGATAGCACTGAGAACTGTATAGCGCCTCTATCCCAAAATCTCGGAACTAATCTATAGCTCTTTTTTACCTTATTCTTTCTATATTGCACACATGCTTTACATAAATCTGGAAAAGGGTGGCGTTTTGAAAATAAGTCTCTAAGCTCTATTTTTTTGGTTTTCCATTATTGTTTCATACGCTCTTCTTCGGCACATGGTCTTGTTTTGCAGATTGAAGCAGTATAATTTTGATATAAAAGATATAATTCTTTGAGGTGACATTGTCGGTAAATTTTCAAAAATTTTTTTTATTTTTTGGTTTAAATTTGACCAACTGCCGAAAGATTAGCATATGTACTTTATTTACACCAAAGAATTTGTAATTCTATTAAAGCAATAAAAAACGCCACCCTTTTTAGAAAATTGAAGTTTCGGTCGGTAACAGTATGACTTCAGCATCCTCTTAATATTAGTAAGTTTTATTATTGCAAAACATAACCCTGTGTTCAAAAAGATTTTAAAAAATGATACGTTTCCGAAACAAATAAACAAAAAAATAATTACTTTTGCGGAATAATTAATTATGTTTTTTAATTCTGCGCAAAAATTGATTTGACTCTGTTAAAATTAAATAAATTATTATATTTATCAATAAATTAAAGTTTTAATTACATAAAAAATTAACTTTTATTATAAATTACACTAACAAGATTGTTAAATATAAAATTAAATTAATTATAATATTAATAAACTAATTTTTTACTTGGAGAAAAATTTAATTACAAAATTTTTTATATAAAATTATAAGAGAATGAATTATCTTTACATTTCTAAAATTATATTTATTGTAAAAAGTAATAAACAAAGGCCAGAATAGCCATGGACTGAAACGTGTTTAATTAAGATTTTTTCTCGTGTAACAAATTGCTAAATATGTACATACATAAATTGCGAAATATAAATATAAATATTAATTACGAAATATAAATATAATATACATTCTTTGCAGCTTCTAGTGTACAATTATATTTTATTATTTAATTATAGGTAAAACTTGATTTGTTTAAAATTTGTTAAAAAAATAATTTGCATCTCTTTTGTAGAAAATTCCTCCATGTTTGGTAGAATTTTATATTTTATTTGCTCTCGTTATCTCATCTGGTCTATGTGAGGCAGGTTCAAGCAGACTATTAATATAATTGATTTTTTTAAATCTATAATATATGTACGAAAGCGCTAAAAATCGATCTTTTACTTGATTTTTGTTTATTTTTATATAAGGAAAAAATGCTGCTTATGCGAGGTGGTAAAGATGCTGCTGATTGTACACGACGAATGCTTTTGCATGTATTTGCTCCCGAATTAGCAGTCAGAGTTTCATGGTTGGGGCGGAAAAATAACGAACGGCTAGAAGGAACGATTTTCGTTCGTGCATTATTTGGTAAATATCTTTATAGTTCCATTTACGTGCTACCGTCATGAAACTGGATTTATTATTTTTACATTAAAAAAGTCCTTCCAAAAAAAAGAGAACCTCTTATTTACGCATAAGAAATTATTTTAACGTGCAATATTATTATGCCCGGGTACATAATTGTACGTAATTGTAATATAGTCACTATTCCTTTTACAGAGGCTGTGAAACACCGATACAAAAAGATCGACGATCGGGCGATCGAAACAGCAATAATTGATTGGTTCCGGCGAGCGACAGATCGCCTAAAAAAACAGGAGAAGAATGTGTAATGCGTTTCATAATAAAAAATTTAAATTCTATTTAAGTTCGCGGAGCGAAAATTATCGTTTGACTGAATCGTCTCTTCACGATTGTTTCAATCCATTGTGATTTGCGCTTGCTCCGTGAAAGGTTTAGCCGCTACCATCTGTGAGCACTTCTCTTTTTGGTCAATAATCGATATCATTGCGACCACACACGTTTTACGTTGAAATGTATACGTAGTGAATACAACAGGTGCTTTATAAGTTTTACTTGCTTGAAGAGAATATTTGATTAGCAACCACTTAATTTCCTTATTATTGCAAAGAGTCTGCGAAGAGATGTTATTAAAACAAACCAAAATTTTGTTTAAAGTTTACAGGTGTGTTGTAAAAAATTTTATTGTGTTTCAATTAAAATAAAAAAAGTATTTTATAGTTTAATTGCATTGGTGTCCGTTATTTATACTTGCATGCATTTAAGTACAAGTATATACCCATACTTAAACAACATATTTTCGTAGTACGGCATTAGTGCATCGTTGCAACGTAACATAATGGATTTCTTACGGACGTTTTTTTTTGAAAAAGGATTTATGTCAGTAAAAATAGTATAAAATGTAAACAAATATGCGCGTTTTAATTTTGTTTTTGTCATTATTATAAAATATTTGTTTACTTTTAATTACACTATTTTTACTGACATGAAAATATATTTTACTAAATAAAATACAACAATAACGTACTAAGGACGTATAGAAGACGTAGTAATGTCACGATAATGACGTACTAACGACGTACCAACGACATACGACGGCGTCCTAAAGATGTACAAAGGATGTACTAAGGACGTACAGAGGACGTTTAAGGGCGGTACATTGTACGTACAAATGACATCTACTGAACGTTCTCGGAACATGTCTGGTACGTCATCTGGACGTCCGTACATGTCGAGTGGGACGTCCTATAGACATCCATCGAACGTCGAATTGTTGTATGGGTTGTAGTCTACTCCATCCGCTGCAGATTCTGCCATGGTATTTTCATTGCATCAGCTCTAAGAGAAGAATGGATGAATGGATGAATTCCTGGAACTCCACTAGCACTTTGTTACACTCGCGCACTTCACTTTCAAAACAATGTCGAAAATCACATCATAAATTGTGATATACGAAACGCAAACGTGAGATATATATAAAACTCATTTCGTATCACGTCGCGTCCACGCACATATTCGTAGCACAGAATATCACAACATACAGCGGTCGACATTACGCGCACTCAGAGCGAAACTATTTCGACGATCGAAATCAACAGATACGGACACGTACGCGACAATGTTTTACTCGACAAAAATTCCGACAAACTGATTTTTCAATATACATGGCGCTAATGAACATGGCGCTTTGATTGTTTTAAGCAAACATAGTGGTCATTTTCGCATGCCTATGGCATGAAAATTTGTACTTACTGAACTACAGCAATTTAAATTCGCTTTCCCGCGTCAGCGGTTGGTGAAATACTGGCAGTCGCAATAAGTCACGTACGCGGTAATACATTCTGACAATCACCCGTCGCTTTAATCGACACTCCCGACAAAAACTCGCACTTATTACGCACTTTGAAAGTTTAAATCACGGTTAACCGCGATTAATCGCGGTTAATCACGGAGCATTCACATTCGTGTTTCGAGTTAACGAACCGTGACAGACTGTCAATAGATTGTATAGTGACCGAAAGATGACGTATACAGCGCTGAATGTTCCTATTTATCGGAACAGTGAGTGCCATCACTCGTCATCGGAATGTATCAAAAGGAACTATTCGATTGACATGTACTTTGAGTAAACAATGTAAAAGATGACTGTTTTGGCGATCACGCAGTTTGTCAAGCAAAAATCACAGATTTATATCACAAATTCGCAAATGCCGCAAATACAAAATATACATATAATTATATTATCTTAATCATTTGACAGTCAACACTACATAAACACAGAGCGAGCGAGATGAATGACGACTATCTTAGCAATCACAGAAGTACAAAACTGAATATTCAATACGTTACGTCTAATAAAAAGTACATTGCACTACGATGTTCTTAAGCGTAGTGATTATTTTGCGTGTTTGCGGTATCAAAATCGATCCATACTCACTCGAAATATAACCTATTTCAATCGATGATTTAATAATCGACGAAACGTCTTTAATTGTAAATATTGGTACATAATATTCACGATATATACATTCTGGCAATCTACCGTCACTTTAATCGATATTCTCAACACAAACTCGCACTTATTTTGTTTAGTCCGAATAAAATACATGCAAAATAATCGCAAAGTGCATTCTACATACGAATAGATGCGCTTGACAATTCATAATAACTGAGACGGTAAGATTCCTTTTTATCTTACCGACAATTGATAATATATCACTAAGAAGGAGTTGGCGCTGGGAATAAAAGTAATTACGAAAGGAGCAATTAAAGAACAATTTTTTGGTGTATATTTCAACATAATTATTTTTATTTCCAGCACCAAGTCCTTATTGGTACATATAATGCTGTTTTCACATTTATCGTTAGATGATATTAGCAGAATTTTAAAAACGTGATATTTGTCACTAGATGGCGACATTATCTTCAAGTTTCGAGAGAGAGAGAGAGAAAGAGAGTGAACATTTTCATTTACTGCTGTTATAGATTTGTATAGATTGTAGCTGTAAAAACGGAGTTCTAGCTAGCAAATGTGTACAGTAAAAGCGTTCAAAATTTGAGTACAATGGCAAACGATCGAGAAGTACTTCGAGAAATATGGGATGGAAAAATTCCAGTTTGTTTTACTCTTGATTCTGAAGAAACCTGTGAATTACAAGCACCGGATCCATTATATCTAATGTTACCCAGGTTAAGTTACTTTCCACTGTGTACAGAAAAGGTAAAGAACTTTCGCAATACAATTTATTAGAAACTTATAATTTGCATATTACATTATTATATACGAATAAACTAAATTAAATAAGTTAATACAAAATATTTTATATTTTTGCTTTTGACTAATTAAATCAGTTAAACTTATAAAATTTTATTTTAATATTGTTGTTTCTGTCTATATTACATAGGTGCGGAAGCATTTCATACGGCATATACAAAGTGATACTAAACAAGAGCACGAGATGTGGCTAGAATTTAATGGAATTCCATTAAAGTGGCATTATCCGATCGGTGTATTATTGGATATTTATTTTAACGATATTCAATTACCTTGGAATATTGTTGTCCACTTTGATAAGTTTCCAGAAAATGTTTTAATGCATTGTCAAAATAAGTACGTAATACGTTTTATTCAATACTAGCACAGGCTGCTTATTTATCCAATATGTGGATAATAAAAATCTTATTTATGAATTTTAGAGAAATTGTAGAAGCACACTTCCTTTCTTGCATAAAAGAAGCTGATGTTCTGAAGCACAGAGGCCAAATTGTTTCTAGTATGCAGAAAAAGGATCACACACAGTTGTGGAATGGTATTATGAACGATAAGTTTGATCAGTTTTGGTCTGTAAATGGTAGACTTATGGAAACTAACACTGAAGAAGGATTCAAGTATATACCTTTTCGATGTTATACAAGTGAAGATAAATACATACAGAAACTCGTAAAGCCAATGAACGAAGAAGGCCAAAGAAAAACATTGAAACAATTGTTAAATGAAGTGTTTCCAGATCAAGAAAATAGTACGTAATGTTATTTATATGTATGTATGTATATTATGTATATTATGTTAATTTTTTTCTACAAATCATATGTATATACATATTTTTACTTATTTAGGAACATTAAAACTGATTAATTAATTTTACAGTTGCAGTACGCACTCATGGCATTGTACCACCGTTAGAGACACCACTTCAATGGATGTCAGAGCATTTAAGTTATCCAGATAATTTTCTGCATCTAATCATGATCATGTCGTAACACTTATTGAAGAACAGATTATTTAATGATACACATGACGAACACATCATTAAATGATAAAATGTAAACATTTCTGCAATTATTGCAGAATATTATGTACACTATTTATATATTACTTTATTGCTTATATATAATGGTAAATTTATTTTACATACATAATATAAGAATATGTAAGTACTCAACATTTTTAAATATTCTAAAAATGATCTGAAAATGAATATTTGAATTAAATTCGACTTGAACTTTCTGAGTACCCGCTCATTCTTAGTAAGTGAAATTTATTATGCTTGTTTCTGTTATATAAAATATTTTAAAAGAATTAAAATCTTGATGTTAATACAAATAACTAAATTTATTGAACAAATGGTTATAATATTTTCTACTCATTAATTTATTATACATTTTTCATCTGGCTTATGATGTGCTCTTGACATCTGTGAAGATGAATGAGTATTCTGTGTAATCGCAGAACCTGCAGGCTTACGTATAATAACAGGATGATTTCCATTATTACTATATTCTATTGTCCTGCGGCTATTTCCAAAACTCAGGTAACTGATGACTTCTTTCTTTCTATTTTGTTGCTCCTGTAATGTAAAAATTTTTTATTTAGAAATTCATCAATAAAATTCAATTAGTTTGGTTTTTCTTACTTTAAATATGATCATTGCAGTATCTTGATATCTCTTATAAATTTCTTCCCTGCTCAAGATAATGGTCACTTCTGGAGATTTATAATGTGCAGTCATTTCTATATTTTATATAATTTTATTAGCACATTTAACATATATTTCTTCCAGGATGTTACATTTCCTTTACATCTATAATCATAAATTCGACTTAGCAACAGATTCAAATCCAACATTTATATGTTGAGATATTTTTATCTCTAAATATATAGATAATTATAATAAAATAAAAAAGAGATAAACTGGAATAACTAATTTTTGTGTTTGACAGCGACATAAGAGCAATAACAATTTGAAAACAAGAATTAAGAGATAGAAAAAGAAAATATTATATCTTGCTGAAATAAAAATATACACTATATAAGCCTTTCACAACAGTGATTTTTTTTTATGTTACGGATATTACAATTTTTTGAGACTTCTGTTTCTTTTTCTTTCTTTGTTACACGACATCCAAACTACGTACATCAAAGAGATAAAAACTCGAATGTCTACTGTATAATTATCGCAAAAATGAACATCTTTTCTGCTCGAATGTCATGTATCTAAAGCTTTCTCAGACGGAATTACAACTCAAATCGTAATACCTTTAATAATACCTTTTTTCATTATTCTCTATTTATTAACTTATGCTATCAAATTTTAATTATTATAGTTCATTATGACTAACGTAATCACAATGATATAATTTCTGACCTCATGAAAACAATATTATACATATTAACGAATTACGATACAATTGCAAGTTTATTTGTATTATGTAATTAATTTACAAGAACTTTTGTATAAATACGAACATTTTTTTCATATAGCAGTAAATAATGATAGCATGTGTTTAAATTAGTGTTCCAAAATATCAGATAATCACTTCAGAGAATAACTTCTGAGTCCTAGTTTAAATCTAGTATCCGAAAATGAAATATCATTTCTGTTCTGTACAAGCCGTCAATAAAAGAACATCACTCGTCAAGTTTTATCTTTAATCTATAATCGAACGAGGGAGAATGTATACTCTATGTGGGACATAGAAACCTCGACCGTAGGGTACAGCGATAATGAAAATTCATGAATAATAATAGTATTTGATAAATAGCGTGTTATTTACTAAGATCGCTGCTTTGGCATATTATTTCGCAGGAATATGTCGATTTCTTATTTCACGACATACTTCCCCTATGTTGCCTTACTAATCTTACCGCGAAGAGTGTCTTATGAATAAAAGCAACGACTTGCACGAAGCATGCTGATAGAATAATCGCTGAAACTTTAGATCTTTATTTATTTACTGATAGTTTGCCTGTTCCACAAACAGAATCAGTTACGTCGCTCAAGCGTTGGATCAAAGCCAGAGTCTTTTCCCGTACACTTTTGTACTTCCGACCAGAGAATAGATCAAAGCTATTCTCCGAGAAAAAAATAAGTATTTAATGCTACTCAATTAATTATTGTATTCTTAACACTTTTCGAAACACACATCGAATCACTTTAGTCAGCTTTGAATTAAATATTATCTCCGAATAAACTGTTGTCGCAAAAAATAATAAAGATCGATATCGTCACGATTGATCTACTTCTTCATAATATTGTACGATCAAAATGTTGCATTCCGTTGCAGTCATCGCACGAAGTTTTGTTTTATCATACAACTGCACCCTTCCCGATTGTATTGCACCAGCCGATGACATTTATTGGCGTTGATTGATGCATTGCAACAGTCATGCTTCGATTCAAGGTCTACTTAGCGTGCACGGTGGCCTTAATAAAAACAGCTAATGTTGTTATTATTACGATTTAACAGCGAGGCTTTGGACGATTACTTAACAATTTACATTCCTGTTTGAGGGATGCATCATTTTCTTCATTAAGTAACATTTTATGTTGTTCATAAATAATATACAATATATATATATATTTATAAATAAAATTTAAAAGACGACGTTGCATTTGTGTGTACATATAAAAATACTTTTGCACTTCAAACCGAAGAACGGATTAAGAGTTCTTTATAAAGTATAATATTATATATGTTCTACTTCATTGTGAATACGAAAATTTAAAATCATTATTTGTCATAAACTTATATTAATATCAATTGTCTCACTGCTGTTAAAGTAGCGAACCAGTACTATACGAGGTAACATAGCTCACGCTAGCTACGCGATGCTAAGAATTTGTATTTGATATACTAACAATATAACTACAGGTATGCATATTTTATTTATTTCACATAAATGGGAACACAGGTGCAAATAGAAATTAAAATTGAATTTTGCCTTCTATCCTGTCTTCAATCACTGCACGAGATAACGAGTGTTCAATTTTCTCAGGTCATTAACATCAACTCACTTACATTGCATTGGGACACGAAACATAAGTATGGATAAACTAAATATATATAAAATGCATTTTATTCACATAATAAACAGCAACAATAAATCATATATTTACATAGCAGAAAATTGTGTTCTACATCAATATTCGTGAATTAATGATTGAAAATCCTGCACTTGAGATAGTTACACAAACTATATTTTATTACTCCACTATATTTATATCATAAATTTAAAAAAATAAAATCAATATCTTTTATATTTGTAGAAGCAAAAAAATCCACTCTGTATCTCAGATATTTATTTTCTACATAAATAATGTAGTACAGATTCCAAAGTGCAGAATTTACAACAAACATAAGCAATCGCACAGAGAACATTTGCTACAAGCCTTACACATTGATATGTGTCTATGTATACGTGTTGTGCTTCTGCATTACGTGATTCAAGTGGTGATGCATGCCTAGAGAGTCCAACGCATACGACTGCGGTTGCACGAGCTGCCAATCGGACGCGATAACGGAAACAATGCATCGGTGCAAGCTATCGCTACGCGGAGACAGGCGATGTGCGTGAGCCTCTATGACTTGGCTCACGCTTATCTCCATCGCGCCTTTAATCCATGCGGAGGGGCAAGCCAAAGCAAGATATCGGAGTTTCTTCGGGAATGCAGTCTGCAACTCATGTCTCGTGTACGTTATATGCGAAATTACGTAAATTGTTAATTGCAAGAGGAGTAAAATTCCATTTTAGCATCTTACCTAAGGACCAATTTTGCTCTAGCTTTTTCTCTATTATTAAGCACTGTTATAGTATTTAATGCAGAATAATTTTTTTTAATTTTAAAAAAATAATTTTTACAAGATACTTTTTAGCATTGCTCTTTAGCAGTCAATAAAAAAATATTACACATAGATTAAAAATTCACGAGACAAATATAATTTAATTAAAAAGATTCACAATTTTGGTATTGATATCGTCATTTTGGTAGACATATAGTTAACTTTATGTTATGATAAAAACAATTTCAAAAGTAAAAAGTTAAAATAGTAATAAGATTTAGAATATTACAAATTTTTCAACTCCATATTTGTTCTATAAACAAAAATGCTTAATGTGACTAAAGAATAAAACTTTCCTCTTTCATATTGTGTTGCGCATAACTGCTGAAATACTCTTAACCGGAAGATAAGTACTTGTATGGTTTATAGACTCGCATGAGAGACTTCGTGAATCATATCAGTAGAAGAAAGAATTATTGCGTCAAATGTGTTAATACGCTTTCTTCGATGAAACCATATCTTCTTTAGATATAACAAATATATGATTTTTCAGAATCTTAAGAAAAATATAGATCAATTCCTTAGTACATTTTACTAAGAATATATAATTATTTAACTTTAATAAATTTATAAATTTAACAATTAATAACTCTTACCAAATTCAAAAAAATAAAAAATTTTTAACAATATTTTCTATTATTAATTGTTGTTATTATTTGTAGATTTATTTACAAAATAATAATAAAACAATTAATAATAAAACAATTAATTTAATTTACTTTTTCAGATGAACTTTGCAGCCAGTGAACATATTTTCTTCCGCGAAAATTGTATTTTGACTACTTCAAATTAATACTTGAATTATCAAAACAATAATATTGTTTCAGGTCACATCTGCAATTGATAGCATTTTTTAGCAACTTCGTCATTGACGACAAATGACGACTGCGTAAACAATCTTAGAAAATAAATTACATGGACAGGGACAGTGACAACAAGTACTTTTAAAATAATCTCTTATATTTTCTCTCAAATCCCGTAAAGTTCTATGTCATATGAAACGTGTCATACCAAAATGTAAATGCCAAAATGAGCATTTTTATTATTTTGGCACGTTTCATATAATCTATATGTGTGTATATGATACAATATTTAATACAATAATTCTTGCGTCTAATTCTTTAAACATACAAAAATGGATTTATATCTTGATGCGTTGATGATTCTCTTGCACTCTTCAAACGCTGACAATCATATATTTTCATTCTCATATTCTTTAACACTTTATTATACACACGCACATTCTTACATGTTTTTTTCCTTCTTTTTCTACTTCTCTTTTCCTCTCTCTCTCTCTCTCTCTCATTCTTTTTCCTTCTCGTTTGCTTCCTCCTGATAAATCACAATGATGGATATGGTTGGTTCGAGTGAAACTCGATAATGAGAAAAAAAGACGCGCGTAAGCAAGCGATGTAATAAAAATTAATTATCGTTTTTATTTACAATTTTTTACAACACGAAAATGTTAATAAACTGTTCTACTATTTTCGACTATTGCATTTTTGAGCTGCCGTACATCGAAGGAACCGCGTGCCTGTTGTTTCTGTCAACGTTTATCGACTACATGCCAATACACAAGATAACATTGATGAGCAAGAAAATTATTAAGTGATCGCAAAAACTTCGATCAGACGAATTAAATCGATTGCACGTAAGATGTGACGAGAGAAATTTATTTCTTCCAAAATATGCGAATTCCAAAGTATGTGGCAAAGGCATACAGATAACGCACGCAAAGTTTTACTAAATTCCTTTGTAGAATCGGATAATTTATATATGTCACGCAAACAATAGAACAATAAATAAGAAACAAATCAAATACTGATGCTATGCTTGTACACGAGTGCATTGGTACATCTATACATCATTTTCTGTATTTATTAAGGCATTCACAATTTCGTCGAAAAAATCAATTTTTTTAAATATATATAGTACATATTGCTTTGAATATGTTTTTGATCCTTGATTCCTTCTCACGTGAGAAACTGTAAGGCACGAACAATCTGAAGGCACTAGGCAAATTTGGAGGCGTATTTATTATATAAGTTAATTGTATCAAAATATATAGTTTTCGATATAAATGTATATATATGTATATACATACATACATATACATATATAGATAGATAGATAAATTTATATATGCTCTCTGATTTCCGTTCTAACTTTATTATTTTTTATTTACATATATATAAACTTTCTTTTTTTGTACATGTACGATACGAGCATTATGCTTACACATATTTACTTGTGTGTCGTATGGACTATAAAACGCAGGGGCTCGCCCACGAAACTCCCCTTTTTTATGCACTTAAAAAATATTGCTTATATACGCTTTATGCCTCTCGTTAACAGACTTTTTGTGGGCTGTGGTGTGTACATGACATATGTATGTATTACACACACGAACACAGACGGACACGCACATAAGCGCACTCATCACGCATACAAGGCACTCTGACGGCGCGATTTTTCGCATAATCGAGGGTTTTTTCATCAGTCATACGACTCTTTATTATGTAAAATGTATTATGGCATTATGTAATTTATTATGGCTTACAATTACGCTAGATTTTATTGTACATTGCCACTGTGTATCAGCATGCAACGTACGAATTTATTTTGTACAATCTTTTCATCTTCGGACTTAGTTGGCAAATTGTTCAATGATAAAAAGACTTGATTCTTAATCAATTCTTGTAACAAGTTAAAAGCTATGCTTATATACACGAAAAATTCTAAATCCTAAAGCTTAGTAGAATAATTATAATAACATTGTCATAAATTTATTCCTTGTGAGATGATGAATTAGAGCTTGGTACGAAGCAATCGCACAAGCAATCGCGTTGGATAATGCCACACCACGAATGAGCTCGTTTAAGCGTGAATATTGAAACATTAACGTAACTGCCCTGTCTGCAGCAGTAATTTACAGAATTGCTCTTCTTGCCTGTCGCTCGATAACCACTTGATTGTCAGAAATCTACAAAATATCAATTTTTTTCAGACCCACATATTTAATAAGTAAAATATTAATATATTCTATGAAACTATAAACATTATTACTTTTGCATTATTGATTGTTGTACGTGAAATTTATTTATAAGTACAACATAATTGTTGCAATATTTATTAAATAAAAAATTTAATCGATTAATATAAAAAAAGTTAAAAAAAATCCATATTATTCTATGATTACTTAATATTGCAATGTTTTTTCTGAAGTCTGAGCAAGATTCTCTTACATCCTAATATCTTTTAACATCAACTAATAATTACAAAGATTTTCCTTTGATAATTCGCCAACAAAGTCAGATACGAAAGAAATTGTTTATATCGAGGATCGTAATGCACCTCAATGTTAATGGTGCACTGGGCCCAATCTTAGTGCACTGGGAAAAAGAGTGCTATATATTTATTTTTTATTTTTATCCTGGAGATGCAATAAACAAGAGTGTTGATTGTCAAAATACAAATATTTGGATATCTTAGATGATAAGAATATTCGTTATGTTCGTTATTTGTACAAACGTATTGGGTGTTATTTGTTATTCACAATATTTAATGACGGATTCAATTTTGACGCGTAATTTTCCTTTTTTCTAAAGTATCCAATTCCGATTATCGAGCAGTGGCAAATATAAAGGAAACTTTTACAAATTTGGACGTAGATGTATGTAAAAAATACGAATAATTATCACTTCTAAACATTGATTTCTATTTTCTAAATACTAATAAATCTATTCTAAACAATATTATTACAATATTCATTATTATACATTTTCTATATTCCTTGTACATTTTGTATATCTTATCTTGTGACCAAGCTCCGAGGCACAATTTATGCGTGCATACATAATTCTAATATGAATATATTACATAAGGCACATAGTTTTCTTTCAGAGCCGTTCTCATGTGTCTTTTTAAATCTTTCTGCTCACCCCGCTTAACATCTGATTTTATCGTCAACTAGCGAACTAATTAATAGTAACTATCAATACATTTTGCGTTTGACAAATATGCAATAACACCCCTTGCGTACTTATTTCCGTTTTTAAACATTTTAACAATTGGATAAATTATTATAGAATGTTTTTGTTGTCATTTGGCAAATTAATTCGCTGAAAGCAAGATGCACAGCGAGATGATTCTTTCGCCTTCTAATGAATTTAATAATTTTCTGAAAATATTAATTTATTTACTATTACACTCGTATTAATATATATGCGTCATACATTAAAAACATTTCGTCTTATATTGACCAAAAAAA
Organism: Linepithema humile; assembly: GCF_040581485.1. Classification (NCBI taxonomy): domain Eukaryota; kingdom Metazoa; phylum Arthropoda; class Insecta; order Hymenoptera; family Formicidae; genus Linepithema; species Linepithema humile. The sequence continues at coordinate 21,623,022 of NC_090128.1, read as the reverse complement.
GACATGAGAAGTAGTCTCTGTGGAAGTAGTTTATCTCAAGTTCCCGTCTTTTCTCATGCTTTTTTATTATTTTTTATTTTTTTATTATTTTTAAGCGGGATTGTATAAAAATAGTTTATTTTTTCCAAATCAAGACAATGATTAAACTAAATTTTTTTAAATAACACTATAATACATTTCCACCAAATGCGCCGTAAAAACCTCTATTGTGGTGGCTAATGTTATATTTCTTCTCTATTTTTTCAATATTTACATATTTACAGACTGATCATTTAAGAGCAAACAATAAAAAAGTGAAAGCATGAAATAGATAACAATTGTCAAAGAATGAAAAATGGATGATAACAATCGCATTGTAATTCTAATATGATACGCGTGTGCGCACATGGAAGAAACTGTTTGAGCAATTAAATGATTTCTGTAGATTGATTGCATATTCGCAACCGACAATGAATGCGATCGCACGATTAGTTCGTGGAAAACCATGTCGCGTCATATCGTACTACCAAGAAATCGCGCAATTAATCGCCGACGGATAGTTTTCCGCAGAATATAGGAAAAATGTAAAAAACATGCCCTAAAATAATTTTTGTTATCTGACACACAATGCATTCGCAGCAGAATATGTAATATCGAGATAAAAAATTAAATACAATTTGCTAAGCATATTCATTAAAAATATTTTGCATTAAAATATCAATTAAAATTTTTTTCTTCAATAATAAATCTGTGAAAACGTAATGCTCATTTCTATATGTTACACATTATGCTGCAAGGACAATTTAATACGTTTTATATGTGAATGGTACTTTGGCCCAAACATTTCTTTTCCTATGCTTTTCTTCGATGCAATGACTATGCTGACATAATTCCGTAATTATAGCAAATGCATTCGACCTCTAAACGGCCTAGCCGATAATCAGCTTTAATCTTGACGATAAACTCATGAAAAAATCTGCCGGGATATCTGCGCGATTTTTCGTAGAGTAAGATAGGACAACGGAGGGGAAACGGGTCAAGCAAGTTTGGTGGAGTTGGAAGAAGACGCCAACCGAGGACGCGACCATGTATCTCCTTCCACGCCTCGGTTCTTCCAATGGCCGATTAAAACTTTATCGCGATGTATAACGCGTTACCGACGATCCGTGGAAACGATAAGTGCTTACGTGGTCCGCTACGTGTAGTAGATCACGTACCAATCAATCTTTCGCTTGCAAATTCGCATTCGAGAAGCCTACAAGTCTGATTTTTACATCTCCAAACTAATGAACGCATTATTTTTTTTTTACGTTTAAGAAATGTATCTATTTAAAATAAATTAAAAGAAACATGAGTGAATGATTACTAGTCTTTTCATATGTTTTTGTGATTTTTTTTTATCCGCATTTGATTAAAATAGAGAGAAGAAAGTTACATGTAAAGTGAGGACACGCTGACAAATGCGTTCCCCTGCGGGAATCCTGTATACAGGCTTACATCAGGCCTCCAAGAAACCGGCACTCGCAGATTAAGCTCGAAATCATAGTTGTGATTTTGACTTTCGTTAAAGTTACAAATAATCTGACAATTGTTGTTGTTATTATTATTATTGTTGTTGATGTTATGGTTACTGACAGGAGATGCATCACGCTGAACTGCGCACTTCTTCGCAGGTTTACTCACAGGGTTATCCAAATAAGGCTTAAAAGTGATGGCATCCGGATTATTCGAAGTTGGTACAGTACTGATTGGTATTGTAATCAATTCCGTTCGTGAAGGAGAAACTTGTCGAGTCAATTTTGGTTTCACAAGACAAAGAGGCGTATCTTGAGGAGGTGCATCATAAGAGTCATCTACATCCGGAAGTCTGTCGCAGAAATATCTTTTCGGTGATGGCATCGCATCGTAACAGCAAGAAATCATACAATGCTGTCTCTTCAGGGGTGAATATCTTTGCTCGCATCCTTCAGAAAGATTAGAAACTTCGGAATTTGCTCTTGGCGAATGACAATATGCTTTAATTGAAGACTCCGTGTAGCAGGATTCTTTCAAAGATAATTCCTGATAGGAGGATGTTGTTGATGTAGTATGGCTGTCTGCAGAGCAAGAAAAATTGCAAGATCCAGCAGGTTCCATCTCAGAAGATTCTATTCCAGCAGAGTGTTGATGATGAAGAGGATGTTGAGAGGAAACAGAACCAATGCCATTGCAGCGATAAAAGTGTGGCGGCAATCGTTCATGTTCCATCTCTAGTCGATCACGCAATAGCGAAACGCAATTCGCAGTTGACAAATCTAATGGTGACTCACCGGAAGCAACATCTTGAATAGGGCCCAATCTTTGACGCAAATCTCCTCGAAGAGCAATTTCATCTCTAAGTTCCGCCTCCTGTTCCAACCATTTCTGTACCTGTCGACGATTTATGTTGAATTTTCTCGCAGTGGCTCGTTGATTTTCCTTTACTTCCTTGTCTTGATGAAAAGCATCGAGAACATCAAGTTTAAAACGTAAGGGAAAAGATCGTCTACGAGTGAAATTGCCGGATAAATTCCGGCTATTAGCTGGAGCGAGAGGATCCATTTCGCTATCCGACCAGCTACTTCTGGATCTACCAGCACTGACAGAATCACGAGGACTTGAAGGTAAGGAGTAACCGTTACGATCATATATAGGGCTTATCGGTCCTGAACTATTGACTAACGACCTGCCGACAGGTCGTTGATAATCAATGCACGAAGATGCAGTAGCTTCTTCGCCTACGTTATATGTTTCTTCTTCATCCAAATGTACTTCTTCTTTGACTACCGTTCTGCAACATTCTACCTTGTCCAGTATTTCTTCTTCTCTTTTTTCTTCGTTGTATAGCGTCGTCTCCTCCGACTCTCTCTCCTGTTGGTGCAAAAGCGACGGGATCGGTTTCTCGGAATTCAGTGGTGAGCATGCGTGTGCGTGCTCATGTGTGTGCAAGTACGGGCTCGCGGGGGTTCGTGAGGAGTCAACAAAGTGAACGGACGAGGAGCTGCCGCTATCGGTAACTCGATGTGATACTGGCGAGAGTGGGGCCTGTTGGCCATCGGGGGAACTTGTCGGTTCGTACGGCCCTGGCGTCGCCGCTGTGTCTGGGCTCGCTGGCTCTGTCTTTATCATCGACGGCGCTAGCAGCAAACCGTACGATCTACCATCGAATGAATCGACATTCTCATAACTTTGTTCACGCTGTTGCGAATGATAATTTGGCGAATGATTACGTGCATTACTGCTGATATCATTTATGCCGTATCGATGTTCCTGATGCGGCGAATGGTAACTTGTTAAAGTTTGATATACCTTTATCTCGTTTTTACCGCCAAATACCGACGCTGTTTCTGTATCTCGCTGTCCATCTTCGTTCAATACGTAGTAATTTCGATCCTGATCCATTTGTGTATCTGAGTATCTCTGAATCTCTGATACATGAAGTCTATCTTCGAGCTCCAGACGGAGACGTTGTTGTTCGGATGAATATTCCTGATAGCCCACAGATGTGACACATAGGGGCAAAGTTGTGCCAGTAGTAGTAGTCTGAAGGCTATATTGGGGCGAGGAGGGTGCACTACCATGCGGAGGAAGAGGTGGGGGCCCTTGCTGTGTAGTCAGCTCGTCGCCGTGCTGTCTGGCGAGGTTGAGGTTCAAGGCCGGCGCTGCTGGAGTCACGGCAGTTGCTGTAGCTTCCGTCACAGTACCATCCGATTTCGAAATACCAGCAGAAGAAATAGTCGCTGATGAGGCGGTTACAGTATTCCCGTTTTCAACGCTATTTCTGAGTTGCTCCTCACATTGTAACCATTTTTGTATTTGACGACGATGAATGTTATATTTCCTCGCAGTGGCACGCTGATTCTGACGACAATCTTTATCGTGTCTATAGGAATCCAGAACTTTAATTTTAAAGGCTGTTGTGAAAATACGTCTAGTACCCATAACGCCCACAGATTTGCGCATGTTCTGCTGTTGATGTTGTTGGTGCACTAATTGTTGGTGCTTTGAGTGAATCATTTTCACTGAACTATCCTCACTGAGCACTTCACTCACGTCATAGGTCATGGGTTTATATCTAAAATATTACACGCACTTTATTTTTCTCGCACCCGTGGCAATAGCTGTCACATCGACTACAAGAACAAGTTCGAGTATAACGACAACGCAGATAACAACTACTACGAAGTTCGAAACCGGCACTGTCAACAACGCACGGGGCTACCTTAACGCTTAACATTGCACGATGCGATCTGACCGTGCGGCGCCGGAGTTCCTTTTAGGTCTTGGATGCCGTAACTAATTTTCATCCCCTCTACCGACGAGAACTGCCGCTGCTCCCACTGGTCTTTCCCCTCCGTTCCATCATCGTCTCTCACTCTCACATTCCCTTGAGCCTCTCTCCTTGCGCTCTCGGCCTCTCCTCTGTGTATCCCCACTCACTCGTTACTTCGTTTAGCGCTCTCTGCGTTCAACGTATCGCCTTTGTCGCACTCCCTCTTTCTATCTTATGAGTACCCCCTCGATACCCTGTTGCCTCATTCGTACAGTATGGGCGCTAGTCCACCGCCAAAGGCGGCTACTAGTCATTCTTCTTTCTCTGTGCCACCAACCTAACCTTCTCTCTTTCTACGGATCTCTTCTCATCCTGCTTCGCTCGCCTGTCTAACTGCCCGCAGGCATAGTCACCCTCCCCGTCTTCTCCTTTCTCTCTTCCCTTTCACACCTCAGCGCCGTAAAACTCCGCCATTTTGTGGGCTCACTTCCGTTAATGACGCGCGCGGGAAACGTCACGCCGGCGTGACGACGACGCTCTCGGCGCCATGTTGTCTGCTGTGGATGTCTGACTGCTTGCTGCCTGCCCGCCGCACCGCTTAGCAGCTCGCCGTGGCAGCCAGCATGGAGCCTCGATTTTTGCTCGCCTTTCTCCTCGATTTGATCGTGCTTCCGTCTGGCTTCTCACGAGATCCAATACATACGGAATGTAGTATTTCAAACAATTCTACAATTCATTATATAGCATGTGCAATATTTGCATAGATTTTAAAAACAAAGACAATGTTGCAAGGAATTGAAATAAATTGTAACTAACAATTTGTAATAACAAATCTTTCTCAAAAGATTAGGTATAATTTAAGTTACGACATATTTCGTAGGAAATATGGTCACTATGGCATGCAATATATCATTTGTACAGCTGATATGGTGATAAAAAAGAAAATTTTACAACCGGGTAAAGCGGCTATTGGGTGAGAAAAATTCGCTTTCCAAGAAAATGGCTTATAGCCATGTTAACTTATGGCTAATGTCAAGCTTATTGGGGTTGAAATTGTCTGTACTCTCTAATTCTATGATAAAGAAGTTAGTATTATTTCTTCTAGTTGCAATCAATATTTCTTCTATTTTTCATTAGGTAATGTTTATAGGTATTTTTGTAATTTTATTATTCTTTCTTTTTACATGTACATGTATATACATGTGAGACCTCATCTCCATTTTCTTTTTTTCTTTCTTTTCGTTTCTTTCGTTTCATGCTGTGGAAGTTGCTTTTGAATGAGATTTTGAGGTATACGATAGCCTCTTGCATATGCGGCGTGGAATGAGATCATGTTGTTTTTGTGGCGTGAGCCGACAGTTAATATGTTTAGCTTCACGCGCCGTTGCCATGTCTCTTCTTAGTTACACGTAGGCCGCAACGCATACGAACGCGCAGAGGGACCCGCGAGGCAATGACGCAAGCCACACGCTCGCATATACTTCGATGAACGAGCGCGTGAGTAAGATAGACTGATAAAAAGAAACAGACGAAGCTTCGTAAATTTCCACGATTCGCGCCACTGGCAGAAACCAAGGATGCCGACGAATTCTCTCGCAGTTCTCTGAAGAGGCACCCTATTCTATTTCCAAGAATCACGGCGGCTATTCTTGCATCCGCCGATCACGATGAAGCCCCCTTTCAAAAACGTTCGCCGTGCAGCAAGAAGGCACCTGCCTTCTTGGACGGATCGACCTTCATGTAGTTATATAGGCACGACTCATCGTTCAGGTATTTCACTATCTACATCCATGAAATAGAACTCTTCCTGTTAATTTTCTACATGAACATGAAGTGACGATATTAACTACATCATAACGATGTTGGTATTTTATCGAATAATCTATGACTTTTTTATTTGGCTTATGCTATTGCAGCTCAGAATATGGTAAATACTTGGCGTTTTTTTTTTACTTCGTTTATTTCTTTTTTTTATTTATCTATTTCGCACTTTCTATTTTTAGCAATCAGACAAGATTTATTGGCTGAAAATAATATCAGCAGTAAGCATAAAGAAAATATTGAGGCAGCATTAGACCGGCAGTCGCCTAGTGCGGCACAATGGCTGGCACGGCTCGTCGGATTTGTCCTTGGGGCCGAAGGTAGGCGCAGCACGAAGACCGAGGACGTGGCAACATAGCACCCGGGTGCCCCCTCTTTTGTCCGCCGGCCGGTCTTGCCAGACAGGGTGTCGCCAGCTCGGTCGGCCTGGTCGTCCGGGTTAGTGCGAGGGACGAAGAAAGGGAGAGCAGGAGGAGACAGAGGAAGGGAGGATATATGTGTTCATATATGCGTCTGTGTGCGATAGAACAGCACTAGGGGGAAAAGACGCGCCATGGGGGAAAACGTTCAAACGATGGACACAGGAGAGGCGAGACGAGAGACGAATACATCTCGTAGCGCGCAGTTCGTAAGAGATCGTTGTGTGCGTATTATAGGATCGGTCATGGACCTACATTCACGCAGACCAGGCATGTTTGAAAACTCGCATTCTTCTGGAATGTGGCCTGCGGAGCCCCCTTGGGCAACCTCTCTCTTTTCTCCTCATTCGCCGGCCCTGTAAACCTCTCTGCATGGTGGACGTTGCTCGGACGCCTACCTTCACCTTCTCCTCGCCCCGCTGTCTTTCTTCAATCTCCGTTCACCCGCCGCACCACCGTCACCAGCTTGGCGCCCCAAATAGTCGCGTAACCAGAGACGCGCCTCTGGCCTGGCTTGGTTGTGGCAGACTTCTCGGCGCCCAAATGATATACGTCGACCATCTTCTATCTCTCTTTTTCACTTGCGCTCGCTCACGCGGTTGTTATAGCCTTCGCTTTCCGCGCTCTCCTTCCACATACTTATGCACAGACATGACCATCGGGAAAGAGGCTCTATAGAAATGATAAAGAAGAACGAGAAGGAAAAGAGAAACGGGCCAAGTCTCTATTTATCAATGTTCTGACTTACGACACTGACTTGTATCCAATCGTCGACCTATCTTACTTGTGATACGAACTAGACGAGTTAGTTACAAATAAGACGGAAGAAAGAGCACAAAGGTTGACGATTTACAGCAAAAATATGTTAGATAGCTTTTCAACCTTCTCGCTTGACTTATAGAAGAGAGACTTCTTGGCAAAAACAAGACAAACGGTCATCTACAAACACACACTTCGTGGAGATGATAAATTGAATCTGATCCTAGAATTTTGCTAAGTTTTAGTAAAGCTGGCTGTCGCTCAAAAATTTACATTATTTTGTGTGGGCCAGTATTGCCAGAACTGATTTCGCGTGTTAAATTTTTATTTCTCTTAATGTCATATTTTTAATCATATTTTTATGCGTTGACTATTTATTTCATAATCTATTAATTGTCTGTGCTATTTGTTGAGTTATATATGATACAGATAATAAATTGCGTATCTATTTTAACAATTGATATTTAACACTCTATTATATTTTTATTAGCTATAGGATACAATTTTCATGTATTTCATTATTTAGTTACGTTTTTATAAATATTTGCATTTTGAATTGGTACGCTGCTAATATATCAAAGAGTATAGTCGCTCTATTAGAGCGATTTAATTGAGGAAAGAATTCGTGAACTATGACACATAGCAAATGGAAGTGCGATAAGCGACTATGGTCATCGGGAAAGAAGTGTATATGTACACAACAATCTTTTATCTAGAGTAAAGAGCGCTATTCGTTGGAATTGCATCTAGAGTTTATGACCGAAACTTATTTATGGGCATGCTCTCTGAGAGAGCGGTACACGTGCACCAAACCATTACACTTGCATTAATGCATGCATACATATGTACATATTATTACACAGCATTGAATCTAATCGTACGCATAAGTAGAGACGGTCGATCATTGTGCGAAAGCATGTATTTTTAAATTCATATAGATAAATTTACTTCTCGGTAAAATTTGCTCGCGAAAATAACTATACATCTTATAAAATTAATTGCTTGTCGAATAATTCCTTAATAAATTTAATAAATGTTATCTCTGAATAAAAATATATCGTAAATTGGATATATTATCTAAATTTTGTAATATGTTTTAAGATGTAATAAAAAATTAATAATTAATAGGAAACTAGAAATTAATATTTAATAACTCTCGTACGTCATATCTGAATAATAATTAAAAAACTAACAGTTCACGGAATTTTTACCTACTAAAAATTATTAAAATCGTGTCTGACTACGCGATACATATAGATCAAACGTTGCGCATATGGTCGGTCATATATTTGCTCGTACATATACCAATGTGGAAATATATCTTCTCTGTAGGCGGACGCACGATGGCGCCTACTAACACGTTTACCTGCTTGTGAACCCTCGAATGTTAATTTTACGAACGAAGTCGCTGCAACGGTTCTCAAAACTCTCTTTTCATTGAATTTCTTTCGACCATATGCGGCGAAAAATATGCGCTCGCTTTACATTTCTATATTTTTCACATACAACCTGTAGTTGCTGCGGCTACAAAATGAATAGTAAACGAATGAATGTACGGATGGACGATCGGTCGATGCAGCCACAGAAGAAATCACGTGTTGAGAAAGAAGCGTTATCGCGAGAATAGGCATGCAGCAACACGATGCACACAAATAAACCGCAATGCAACGCCCACAGTCGGTTTCTACAGCGAGAATCACGTAAGCATATACTCATACGCACACTAACCTTTATCTTATCATTGGCGAAGGCGTATCGAGGTTGACTACCATATATTTGCCTTTGGCACGAAGGCTTGACGACGACTCGATACGATGTGTTGGTCACTCTCTCTCTCTCTTTTCTTTCTTTCTCATCTTCTGCCGTTTTCTTATCGGGAAAGGAGAATTCCAAGAGGATGAAACATAAGTCACTTCGCATTTTCGACTGCGAACAAATTACGTCAATGCGATATGCGCCACAGATTCTGTTAAACAGTAACTTGCTTTATCGGTCGAGCAATTAAAAAAAAACAATGCATGCAAGAAAACTGTTTTATCCATAGAGTGTTATCGACACCTTGAAAGCGGATTAGTCGATCGATAGTTTTTGCCTGAAGATATTCCTTTTATGTTTCAATAATTTGAATAGCTTGAATAGAAATGCAACAATTTTAATCATACAATATTAATATTTGATAATATTGTATGTTTTACATTTATATAGAAATCTATAGTTATATAAATAAACGTTATTGGAAAATAATTTATTCAGTATTCAATTTGTACAGTTTTGTATTTTAAGATAAATATCAAACCAAACCAGAATTTAGTTGTAACTTTCAGTTGATTTTCGATAATTATGTTAATCAGTGATATAATTTTTTTTTTTTTCTTTAAAAAGATCCTGGAATTACCGACACGGAGCTTGGTGACTCCATGAAGCTCTATGGAGTTCGATAACTGTATAAGTATACCGAGAAGAATAATTGGTAACACGGAAAAGTGACGACAATAAAATTTGATTAAAATTTACATGTCTTCTTTAGAAATATATAGAAATTATAAAAATATTGAGTTTAGCAATACTGCAGGCATCATTTCCATGTACAACTACAAATAGTTACAGATAAATGGCTATAAAAAAGGAAAAGAAATTCTGACAAAACTGATTTGAGTTTATTTACTGAAACATTCATGTATATAAATAGGGTACAAATATATGTAATTGATGCATAATTGATGCGTATGTGTCTTTATCTCTGAATGTCTATTGCAGTCTGTCTTAATAATATATACATTTTGTAAACTGTTTTATAAACCGCAAAGGATCACACCTTTCGTAATATTTTTAGATGACTTAGCACTGTTTTAATACAACATAAATATTTTTTTATTAGCTGATAGCTTCATTAATATGTAGATTTAAAAGTAAATTTTATGAAATATATATCTAGATTTCATAAAATAAAGTCTTAATGAAGTTATTAGCTGATATCTTCTTAATCCTCTATCGTTCTTTTAAATTTAAATAATACTTTATTTTTGAAAGTGTGACCCCTTTACAGCAAGCACCTTAACCGGAAGGTTTAATTTAGTCAATCCAATTTATACTGTTTATGAATCATTACGTAACGTCTCTATCGCAGGAAGAATCGCTTGTCGTATCAAATTAATACGTCGTCATAATATTTCAAATAAACAAATACATATATCATCCATTATTTAATAATTAATAGTGACGGAAATGAAGCAATTTTAAAGTCCACTCTTCTGGAGTCAACTTTTTCAAATTAAATATTTTTACTCCTGCTGTCATGAGTGATTTCTCTCATTTCGACATTTATCTCGTAAATTAATTCAACGCATGATGATGTCTATATTTATTTTCAATATGATATAGAAATTTTATTTTCAAAATAGATAGTTGCATAATGTTCGTTCATAATAATGTCTGAAAAATTAAAATCAGAAAAAAATATTTAGCGCAGAATAGTGAGTTTATTAAAAGAATAAAGTTGATAAACTAAGAAAATATGATTGTCCTTAATGAATTTCACTCGGTTACTCATGCTGCCGATAGTATTTACGTTATACCTCCAGTATTTCTTGTTTAACACTTTAAACATGTATGATTAAAATTTTGAGAGCTCTCAAGCTTCAGTCATAAACACGCAGAAGACAATTCACATTTAAGTAACCGAATGCTTGAGTATTTTTTATTTCCAATACCAGTATGAGTTTCACAAATAGAGATACTCTTGCTTGTGAATCTCAACAGGGTTTCTCGCAAGAAGTTGGTACTTTAAAACATTTTTCTCAGTTTGATTACTATTGTCGTTATTATTGCAGCTAATTTTAACATCGCAATTAATCGCTTCGATATTGTTATTGAAAATGGAAAATTTATATTATATATGCGAATATAATTCATTTGTAGTTTTTTCTTTATAAATTTATTTAAAAATGTATGAGTAAAGTATGAACCACTTCGAGAATCCGCTAAATCCGGAAAAAAAAAATCTTCTCGCATTCTTTCTCTTTTCTTTTCTTGTATCTATGCTTACATGTTCACTATCACTATCTTAATGCTATTTATATCATTAAAAACGTTAGTGAAGCGTGAACCTTTAAATACCGCTAGTCTTGATGCGGGTTACAAATTGATTTCCTTATACTGCAAACAGTAACCAAAGCTACATCAACCATTCAAAAGATACCGGAAATTTCATCTCGAGCAACACGAAAAATAAATTCGTTCGCTCGTTCCTTTCTCCTTGCAACCCGATCAGAAGTAGCTACTAGAAGATAGTTAGCTGTTTCTAAGAATACTCTTAAATAAAGTCTATACTCATTGCATTTTCAAGGTGGCTTTAGTCGCGAGTGTGCTCCGCGAAATATGCATGTATATGAATACGCGCACGCGCGCACAAAAAAGTTGATCGCCAACATTGCAATAATGCCTCCAAAGTTTAGCATGCATAAATTTCATTCAAATTTTAATTGTAGTTGCTGATATAGCAATGCTTTCCTCATACGTAAAATTTAATTATATCATCAAAATTATTTGCTATTTCAACAATATTTCAATACAATTCAGTGACCAAGAGTATAAGTTGTTAAGTATTTGCAGCCACAAAATAGATAAAATATTGCAAAATAGATAAAATATGTCTCAAGTATTATCCAACGAAAATATTGCTATTATAAATTACACGTTTATAATTTACGTTTATCATTATGAAACACGCCACCTTCATGAAAATTACGATACTCATAATTTATTCCTTGCTACACTTGTACGAATATTACTTCAGTTTAACGAGGCACCATCTTCGTTGTCGATCTTGATTATATGTAGATATTTGTCTTCAACGTATAATACAAGAGATCTTTGTGATCTTCGTCGAGTGTCAATAATTTTTAATGTATGTGTAAACTTAGTTTTACGCATAAAACAATCTATTTTTAAATATTTCCAATTTTTCGGAAACGTCAATTTATACTAACGAGCACAATTATTTTTTTTTAGACATAATGCATCCGTACTATCGATAAAATCAGTGTTCACATTACATAACAATCCTTGACAACATGTTGCGTAGAATATTTAATGCATTAAACTGCAATTCTGATGCGCATTATGATAGTACGATTGTGCCCTTTAAATGGTGATTTTTTTTTTTACCTTCTACCCTCTTATGCATATTTTATTCGTTGCAAATATAATGAAAATGAACATATTATAAGAATGAAGGGCAAATGAGTATCGCTAAGTATGAATTTTTTGATAACTTACGATATGAATATGCGTGTGTGAATGTATGTATGAACTCTCGTACTCTTTGTGATCGTTTTCTTCGTTTACTTTTTAAATGCGTTTTGCGGACAAAACCTTTGTGTCTTTTAAGGTATCATTTTGCGAGGTGTCAGCCATTTCTTCATGTAATAACAAAAGATCGTGGAAATATAAAGGAGCACTAAAAGAGCACACGTCACCCCAAGCGCTAGCACCGAAGTTTTCGTTGGACATGGCTCCACAATAGTCACTGTTTTGTCTGCAAATAAATAGTATAGATATATCGAGTTCGAACGTTAGGAATATACTTCTATAAACATTAGATGCATTCTTTCCCACGATTTTACCTGCTTCATTGAAATCTATGCTGGCATCACTCTTTAGGAATTCAGACTGTTTTTCATCACCAAAATCGAGCACTAAGATTTCTTGGGACAAAGTCATGTCTTCGCCTTTTTCCTCAGTCGAGTTTGCAAGGCTTCTTCTACGTCTCTTGCCCCATGATTCCACGGATTCACGTCCCCATTCACAAACGGCCTGAAAGGTATTGTTAAGAATTTTTTTTCTTCTATGATTAATGGGAAAAATAACAAAACCATTACCGGTTCGCAAGGTCCCAGACAATACTTCACATTACATTGGAAAATTACGCCGTATGATTCGGTAAATCTAAAAGCCTCATACACAGATTGCAAAGCGTTACCGTCGGGGGTGAAACTGGGAAAAATAGAAGGATCGACGGGACATCTGAAAAATTAAATATCTATTTTATAAGTTTTATTCTTCGCCGAACATATAAACAAAAAAATGTCATATAAAATAAAATCAACTCACCCTTCGTCGTCGATAATTTGAAACGTGCTTTTCGAATCCTTTGCCATAGCTACGCAACTGCGAGCAAAAATGCCGTATGGAGCTACATACAGAATATTAATATTAATTGTCGGACGAATTAATGAATCTTTTTAAAAAAAATTAATTTGTAAGAAATAAACTTACTGTCCTCCGGAATTTCGATTCTGAAAGTCAATTTGTCACCAATGCGTACAGTTTCAACTTCTCGCGATCGACTATCGAGAATGCGAATCCTCGGTGGCGGTGCTTCCGGTGCGCTAGTGATACTGATCATCTCCGGATCTCTAATCGGCATCATGCCGAAGGTAATATTCTTCGAGGACATGTCATATGTACATTTAACTTTGTAGATTTTGTCAGCCTTCGTCATTACCACGGAATGGTGTTGCAGTACAACCGTATTTGAATAAATTCCAGTCTGAAAACCGTCACGCTGCCATGGTGAAAAGAAAGTTTGAACAGAGATTTAAGTACTCAAGCAGAGAGGGATGTGCAATATTCATTGTAAACTCTTTATCGACCTTTGGAAAATATGCAATTAAAAAAGGACTTTTGTTAAAATTGTGTGTTATATAATATGTTAGAGATGTGTAGTGCTGACTAATAATAGAATAAATATGATACATTAGTATTGAAATAAAATAATTTTAGATATATACATATGGTGTTTGTAACTTAACAGTAGTGTATAGTAGTGTTGATTATTGAATGCAGCTATTTGTAAGCATGTGTATTTTGGAGGCACTACTGGAAAGTGGTATAAATGTAGAATTAACTTTTCAGGAGAAATATTTGTATCTTTAGGATGCTTCGTGAAAAATTACAATTATTTTTTATTAGTACTGTCAATTATGCATAGTATACTTTTGATTTTTAAAGTAACAAGGATATTAAATATTATATACTTACTACACTTTGAGTGTTACAATCTTGTCCGCTCATCGTAAGATCGAGCCTGAAAAGATCACTATTGATAACGTCAATATTGCAAGTTTCAGATCGTCCGAGAGCATAAATACGTCCATTGAAAGGTTTATTCGTACGGACTTGAACGGCAATACGAGTATCTTTACAATCAACCGACACTGTAACATGAATTATTAATTATTAAAGGAACATTGATCGTTAATTATTGTTAAATCATTGTTTTTATAATATAGGATATCGATTCCGTACCATCGTAACATGTTCCAGTTTTATCACAATTAATGTCATTTCTGGTGAGATTATTTATTGTAGAATCTTCTGTTGTTTCAAAGACAACCGGTAGCGGATCCGCTAACGGCCCAGTACTCTCTAAAATTGATGTAATAACATTCGTATGATTAATATTGCACATAAACATTTAAATTTTTTAACTAACTAATACTTAAAGCTTACTCACTTTCGCAGAAATTCTCGAAGTAAGTACCAACTCGTTCTCCATTATCGATCAGAGGCCTCTCTGCATTGAGATACGTCGAAGGTCCATCCGGGAGAGTCCAATGGTCCAAATGGAAAAGTTGGCAATTATAAGCTGTTCCTTGAGGAGCACCGCGATAAAGGAAGGATCTGCAAAGGAACTCATTCTCAATTTCGCAGGCTAATCTGCAAGCAGACTCGCTTTGAACTTGTAGTTCTTTGTCGGTGTAATAATGTAGACCCGCATATTGCGCAACTTTATCGTCCGCTACACCGATTCTGGGCACTTGGAAAATTCTTTGAGACTTGCAAGCTTCTTTTCCTATAAACACCCAATCAAATATTTATATATATATATTTTTTTTTTTTTTTTTTTTCTAGTATCTAGAGATATTCTTTACAAAACATTTTACCTTTCAAACATAAGTTTTCAAAGTAATCCACTCCCTGCGAATCGATAAATTGAACATATTGACCTGTCGTCCGACGATCTGAATCGCTCAGATGACATTGAAGCGTTACGTAATTATACTCCACAGAACGACAAGTGAAGCGATGCTCGTTTAAGCATGCTGCGAGACAAGCTTCTTTCGTGGACGTGTAAATTAATGCATTATCCAACCCGCGAATCATCTTATTTGGAATGCGTTCAAAAGCCCATGGCCGCAAACAAACATTTTCTAAAATAATGCAATAAAGTTAGATAATTTTCTTTTTGTTTCCATTACGTAAACATATATTTATAACACTTTTGATACAATTTGTGACGTCTGGTTACAAATTTCAAATATAACAGGCACGTTGATATATTTGTGATTATATGAATTGATTTATTACACATTTTATTGCTCACTAGTTGATAACATTCAAATTAAATTGCTATCTCTTTTGGCACACTTTTCATCTAAAAATAAAGAAAACTAAATTTAGAACTTCTGGGTGGAAACTGGAGTAATGAAGATCCCACTTCAGGTATTAAATTCATATTTAATATCTGAGATAATTATAGAGATGTTAGGTGAAAAAATTAAATAATTATCAAAAGAAAAATTGTTGAACATTTTCACAACTTATTGTTTCTCAATGATTTTTTAATTGTTCTAAAACAATTTTAAAAAGTACTAAAAAGTTGATTGACACCCTCAAATTATGCCGCAACGAAAAGTCTGCGTTAAAAGATCATAAGGTGCTGGCATGTGACTTAGCATTGCGCTGATGCTGGCGATGACGCACATAGCCGCGTTTTTTGGCACACGGGCCTGGAATGTATTTTAGACGAGCTCATTCGGTGTTCCAATTTCTTTTGTTCCGCCCTCAAAACCGGCGCTAAAGCTGCCGACAACGGAAGCAGTGCCAACGGTAACGTAGGCATGAGTCCTTCACGGATGAATCACCGCCGGCCGTACGAATTCCTAACCGCTGTTACTAATAAATGCCGCTCATTCTAAATGAAGCACCATCGGGCTAATAAAACGATACTTTTTTTGGCCAGCTATGTAAAATTGTGAAAATGTGAAATTTAATGGTCCTTGATGATTCTGGCATTCTATTAAATTATGAATACTTTAATGCATTGCGTAATCATAATGAATATTATATAAGGAATAACAAATAAATATTATAGAATTATTTCAGAAGTTGCAAATTTAATTACAAAGTTTCACGCTCCACGTTAGCGTCAATTTTAATGAATTTATGAAACACATTAAATTGGATTGTTAACTTTACAGCCAGTCAAATAAAATTTTTTATAATTGCTAATTTGCTTTGAATGTCTGAACTAGTCTATCTTTTTTAATTTTTTTATCATTTTTTTTTTACAAATTATCCAGTTTACTTTGAAATAAATATTCTTGAAGTTCCTCGCTAAAGAGCGAATTATACGATGAACAACTGGGTCCCTCACAAAACGCGGAACAATTTGCCAAGAAAATCGCTCTACTCAGACACAAGATTTCCCGAAGCAATTTGCAGTGCAAAAAATTCTTTCATATATTCAGTATAATACATTACACATATGTTACACTCTCTTTCTGTCTTTCTCTGTTTCACTATAATATATGTTTACATAATTTTTATTAAACACCAGACGAAACAAGCGTATCAAGTGCTTCATATAAATAAATGTGCCAAAGCTCTCGTACTAACTCACCAGATCTTATTTGCAATTTTGTCATATAATACATATTAGCGGCCCTTTGCGGCTGTGCAGCCGGATTTGTGGCGGCCGTTTCGTTTTGCAGCGCGCAGACAGTATCCTGCATCGGCGCCAAAGGATTCACGACGAATGAGAAGGCGGCGGCCTGACATTCTGCCTCCTCTCTGCACCATCCCTGGCACTCGTACAACGATAGATTCCTTACGTTATAATAGGTAGTGCCGCGGTAATCGTAGTCAGTGAGCTTCTCGAACGCCGTCCTGGCTGAAATATAAAAGCAATTTTACATGAACAAACTGTTCCATTGTCCTCTGTAATTTTTTTTTATAAGAAACTAAAAAGATTTTACAAGATTTCAGTACAAATACTAAATCAAGTGCAAACACTCGCCTAATATTTTATGACAAGAGAGAAGCTATGCGACTAATTTTGATAAAACTCACCTAGCGCGGCATTGCCACTTGCTATCAGCACCATAAATATCAGGCTCGTGGTTGCAGCTGCTACCGTTCCGATTGCAAACGAGCCCATCTGCAATGGGAATAAGGAATCTGAATTGTAGAACCGTAATTATAACTAACAAGTTGAACAAGTATTATTTCTCGAGCTGGCGCGAGGCTAGCTCCCACACATGACGAGGAATAATTTCCGCGCACACATACATCAAGTACAATAATACTTTAAATACTAGCATACACACATAAAAATAGGAACAAAGTGCGTTTCGAAGAGAATGCGTAGCGTTCGGTCTTCATAAAGATGAACGTGCAAGTCAATACTTGAATAATGTATATAGTTGTGCGCACAAGTTCTACTTTCAAGCACTTGGACGCGCGTTAATCCGACATATGTAACTCTTAGCCAGACAAAGGTTCTCAATAGAAAGAGTTAATCGGATGTGTGATTAATCAGGAAACGCGTCTCATCAACGCGGAAAGCCGTTGTGTATGATTGACGATTACTGAGTGAGTTTTAACATTCATAAGGGTTTGAGAAGATGATTCTGCCGGATTCAATCGAGGAAATCGCGCCGTTCGCCGCTCTGCCGGGCGTGTAATTCGCTCGCGTTAGTTGGGAGTATGCGAGCAGTCGACTTCCCGTGCGCGCGTTTTGCTCGCATTTCACGCAACCACTTCCTAGTTTCCTTCTCTTGTCGTTTTTTGTCTCGTTCCTTTCTCGCAGGTGGTATGCAGGAGACTTCCTCTTCTCCCCTCGCCGATTCTTCGATGTCGCGCATCTCGACCCGCGACAGAACGGATTTTCCTCGCGAAATCAGTTTCTCGTGTTTTCTCTTTTTAATATTTCTATGTATTATCTCTTTGTAGTGACAACAGCGCATAGTGTAAAAAATGATTTGACCGCGGAGAACAATCGTGAAAAATAAGTGTCTTTCCGTTATTTTACAACCGATCTCCGCTAATGCCGCATAATTTTTGCGTGTCTCAATGCTCTCTCGCTCTTTTACTTATCTACTATTTCGCCGTCTATAAACGATAAAACTTATAGATTATTCCTGCGCGTCGGATTTAATTCCATTACGTAAAAAAATCTGAGCAACGTCATTGTTCGTTGTCCTCAATTGCATACGACGAGATTTCACGATACAAGCTTTACTGACCAACTTTCTTCGCTATTACGTACGTTCGATAGGCCAAGTCACATTACGATAATGTGATAACAAGGATGCAGATACGATCATAAGCAGACAGCCCGAGCCACATAGTCTCGCGAAGTTCGAGGTCACCAAGTATAATAGGGTTTCATCGGAGATTGCCAGAGGGAAGGAGAGCCACGTCGTGGCCTGTACCGAGGTCAAAGGTTCATGCTCCCCCCTCTATTTGTGCCCTCATAGCCTCTCCTCGCGACCCCGCACCCACGAGATGCACGCCGTGGCAAAGTCGCGCGCTAACAATGAGGAATGCGCTTAGGTGCGCTCAGTAGGCAGGTTGATGCATTGTTACAAAGATTAATACGCCTACCGAGGTGAAAGAAATGTGCGCGCGCGCGCGCGGAGGGAGTCCGGATTTCTTCGTCCTGCACGAGGTCACGAGTTACCTGAGAAGTTCGGATTTCCTGAGTTCAGCAGTGTCTTTATATCCTGCGAGTGGAATTCCAGATTACAAATTTTTGAAAATTGATACAATTGAAATTTCAATTTGAGATTTACGCGATACGGGAGCTTGAATTGTTTTAACAATCGTACGTATGTGCAAACGTGGTACTTCCTGTCGCCGACCGTGGCGCGTGCGGGAAAAATTATGTGCACGATAGCCCTGACCTTTACGTCACAACCGGTCTCGTCTCACGATACTGAGAAACCCGGCCGACAGACAGGTTCGCAGGTCGATGATGCTCCGCAGACGCCCAGGGTGCGCTTGCCACGCAAGATCGACGCTTCCGGTAATCCCCGATGCGCTTGTGCGAATTACACGCCTACCGGATTTCAGTCGCCTTTTTGTCAGAAATATACTCCTCGATAGAGCAAAGGCACTGATTACTTCCCGCCGCGATCCCGCCGATCCTGGAAGTCATTAGATATGAATGCGATTAAACGAATTACAGAAGACTGTTAAAATGGTCCAGCGACAAGTGAAGAAGGGAAATGAAACTTTTGCACGTTCAGGAGGTAATTTGTTCTATTGCAGTTTTGCTTGTTTATAGTGTCATAAAACAGTATGCTTCAAATCAAATAAAAGAAATAAAATAGAAGACATCTGTTTTATCGCTTCCAGCATAGGTAATACTTGTTTGACAACGATTAAGTAATTCTACACTAAAAATTATTGCAAATAAATGCGCATTCAGAATTTACTAGAATCCAAAAATTTCCCTAGACAATTAATCACCGTGTCACGAACACCATTGTCGGATAATGCGACATCGTGGGAGTCTCGTGACGACCCGACCTCGCAATTATGACAGGATCTCGAGAGCCCATGAAGAATCAATTACGGTATCTCACGAGTTACATAAATAATCTTTCCAAGAACATGTTGGATGTTATAGCATCGTTTATGCAAATTCGTTTTATGTGCATCATCGGTCGCAAAATAATATATCACCATGACGAGGTGAAAATGTACTTTATTGTCCTTCGCAAATAATTTACGTTTTTTACATTTTCAGAAACGACTCTTCTTATTGAATATCGTAGTCGATTGGTGAGGTAAACTGCTTGAGAGTACGATCACGATCGTATCGTGTGTCGTTGTGTACGGAAAATTGCAATTCGACGTACCGCGGCTACTGAAACATGCAGATTTATGCTCTTTGCAACGTCAATGTCGCTCAAAATAATGGCTTCGCCGGAGAATTCTTTCGAATGCTAGAGACGCAGCAACTTGCATTTTCTACTACATTCTATAAACCTCTTATCTGCAGAGAATTCGTCGATTGGCAAATGTTTTAATACTTGATACGACTGCGGTTTCTCATATGTTTACGAAATTTGATAATTTTGTATGATTAAATAATTTTAAATAATTTTTAGTGACTTTCGATGGATATTATGAATCAATCGCAATTATCTCAATAACGACGTCAGTAAAATGTGCATCAATTTTCCGTCAATGTTCATGAACGTCAGTCCCGATGGTTAGCTAGGTGGAACTGATTAGACGTTGAAGAAAATTGTTCCTCACTGTTGCATCCCTGATGTCTGCGAAAGGGAAAGGGAAAAAGTTTTATGGAAGGACTGGATTGTTACTTCTGCCAAGCACAAACTTCCACACGCTGCACGTACATTATCATGATATATCTCACTCTTTCTCCAAGTATGATGCTGCAATAGGAAGAAACAACGTGGCGTTCCGAAGAGAGGAATCATTTCTTCGTCTAGGGTCGCTTCACACCCTCTCGGCGAAGCCGCTTCCCGTCACGATACTACATCCGCTTTCGTGATGAATCGGACTGCTCGTGATAGGAATTTACATGAAAGCGAAAAGCAAACCTTCGTGTGCGCACATGAAACATGAGATATGTGAATTTCGTCTCAATGAATTAGCGGTGAAGTAACAAGCGAATGCTAACCATCCGGCTCTGCTAGAACGTTGACTCTGTAAAAGTGCTCTGACACATAGCATTCGATCAGATACAATTTTTTGCACATTTCTTACAGTTATCATATCAACGGGAATTGTTTAATATTTAGACATAAACTGTTTATTTATCTGAGTGAATAATTTTTTATGTAAAATAACATAAAAGTTTTCTAATTATTCCCATAAAGAATTTATATGTTTTGAAGTGAAGAGTAAAAAATTAAAAAGATAAATAAATCGACTGAAAATTTTTCGACACGTATCTTTGGAACTCTCACGTAGTTGAATATTTTTGCGCAACCTCAGATTACCGCGATGAACTCGATGAACTCGATGAATCTGATCTACGACTATCCCTTACAACGTAGACCGGTAGCATCAGCGTGGATTCATAAACAATGAGTTTGCAGGAATGCAAGAGTAAAGGTAGAGAACAAGAGAATGAGAGAAAAGAAAAGGAGCGGGACGAAGACTGGCGTAGAACGACGGATTCATAAACAATGAAGGTACGTAAATCGCGCTTAAGCTTCTTACTGAAAGCGGCTAAAGGAGGTACGTAGATAGGATTTTCATGGGTTATTCGCGTTGGCGAGTAATCCATTTTTCGATATTTTGTTCAACATGTGGACCGTGAAATTGACGCGGAATTTGTTTCGTTTTTCCGTGAGAAAAAGTTGATATTTAGGGAATCGATACTTTAATATGTAAAATCTAGAAACTCTAGAGCATATTTTTTATTATTAATCAAAAATCACTTTTAAATATTAAAAAAACACGTCGTTGTTGCTATAATTATAGGCAGCTTGGAATTCGCCACAATGTGCCGTGAGAAACGAGATGAGCGGAGAAAACAGTCTAAAAAGGTCTATTTTCTTCCAGCGATCAAAGCGAATGATAACTCTTTGCAATCGATCCGGCGGAACGTGCACCGGAACGTGTACGATGGCGCGATATCGATAAATTTTTCCAAGTAATTTAACAGCTAGATCGTCTGGTCTGTGTAGCAAGCAGTGAACGCGAAGACGGGTGATTCGAAAACGGAACAAGCGAAGTAAAAAAATATGATTATGCTCGTACGGCTTCGCCGTGGCGGAAGACTTCGTCCCGGTGCAACGACCTACGGTGTAGGAGCCCTTCCCTTCTTCGCGCTATCACAGCACGGGAATAATAATCAAGCAGGTGAGAGAGAAGGCCGACCTTTCGGCTCTCATCTCCATCCATCCAGGATATTATCCAAGTAGATGCCGTAAACATACTATTCCAGCGGGACAAGACTTGTCCTACAACAAGGAATATTAAAATGATGTATCGTCGTTATAACGAGTTCTATAAATCAGTGGTCTGGAATAGCTTTGCCGAAGTCGTTTTTCTTCCTTCCCTAGCAAATTGCTAAAAATCGCTTTTTATCTCACTGTAAGCATGTTCGCAGAAGTGGAAAATATTACCTCGCGAAGGTGGTCGGTTCTTGAAGCTATGAAGAGATCATTCCGTACTGATACTTCGGAGGATAACCAGAGGAACTTTTACGGCAAATATTCTGCTGGAAGCGCGTTGTCATGGAAAACTTTGACATTCAACGATAGAAAGAAACATTCGAGTGAAGCCTTAAGATAAATAGACGCGTACAGAAATCTCTCTGAGATTTCATATCAGGGAAACAGTAATTACACGAAGCGGATAAGTGGTCTTTCAACTCGCATTTATATCTCCGTCCTTTATTTTCCGCGGAGATTAGTTAAGTCTTTTCACGTACAAAGCGAATGATTAGCAAAACGTGCCCTTCGAAACCTTTTGACAAAACATTAACAAGATAAGATAAGTCAACTAGTCCTAACAGGAAATTTTGCGCTTATATTCTCAATTAATATCACATTAAAAACACAAAAACCAGTAATCATGCAAAATTCTTTAAAAAATTCAGCGCTTAAATGCACTTTGATATGCAATTATTCGCTTGAAATTCTTTACGAAATGAGAGAAAAGAAAATCTCTCTTCGAAACGACATTTCTTTCATTTCCGCCAACATTTCTCCTGATGGAAATTATACGTTAATGCTACGTGAACAAGATGGATTAATTGTAGAAGAACTGCTACGAGACAACAGTCGAGAAAAATGTCCACGTCTATGTCAGCTTGAGAGTTACGCGTAGTTCAAGAATGGAACGACTTCATCATCTCGCATCAGGTGCGGTCCCGGATTTCTTACGTTACGAACGGAAATTATCCTTACACAGTGAATTATAGTGCTTCAGCAGTTGGAGGGAGAAAAAGAGATGAAGCACGGAAGTATCCTACGCTCAAAAGTGGCGGTTTGTACGTTAATCCGGAATAAGTAAACGTCGACTCGCATGAGATAGCGATACGGGATAACATCTGCGGCGAGGTAATAGAGAGACACGGGAGAAATTACTTTTCTGCGGTCACGAATTGGATTGCGCGTGTAAATCACTTCTGTCCCGCGAGTGGACAACGGCTGCTAAATGTTCACAAGCTACTTACGGAATGCAATTCGGTAAAAAGATATACGGCGGTACAGTTGACTTGACGCGTTAAATCACCAACGGCGAGATCGATTTAGCGGTTGTGAATGTGAAAATAATAAAACGGAAAATAATTATATTTGATATGAGAATTAAAAACAGTTCAAATACAAGAAATGATTAACTGTAACTAAATAGTAAAGTAATTTTCCTTCATATACATATGATCGATAGTATAAAGAACATTCTACACGAAGGATAGATAAGCATTCGAGCCATTAGATATCTTGTCGGTATTAAGTCAAGTAGAAACATAACATCTATGACAAGATCCTTCTGACGCGCTCGAAACAAAATCAAGCAGGCAGATCTCAGAAAGCACCTATTGATTATGTCGAGACTAGCCGGAGGATTTGCACGATGACAGTATTTAGTTTGCAAAAAGGCAATTACAAAGCAGAAAAGAGCAGAAGAAAATTATCATGAAAAAAAAAAGAAAAGATCGAATTCTTTCATAACAAGACCACACAAACAAAATGGCCCAGGGCTACTTCTCGCTCCATTTATACAAGATAATCTTAATATCCGTAAAGTAAGAAAGAAAACATTTAGGCTGCAATGGTGAAACGGTAATGTAATTTAAATACTCTAGATTTTGTGCAGGAAAAATGCATTGCGGACTTTTGGTCGCGAACGTTTCCATATCTTTATAATTTTCCTCAACAAGTATCGTTGTAAAAGATAATCGATAGGTTGTCCACCGTATCATTACTAGAAAAATTTACGGTTACGTTAAACGAAGATGATTGACATTTAACCAACTAGTTGTATTGCGCAAAAAATTTCCGTTACATCATTTTTTATTTTACTAAAAAACAATTTATCAAAAACTAGTTTTACAAGCTGCAAGAACGCATGACCTTGCGAATAATTGCGTGCTCCAATGAGTAAAACAGGAACCAATAAGGAAACTGTCACATTCCGGAAACTGGACTGATAATTAAACGACGACACTCATCGGCGAGCTACAGTTACTTTTATCTTATTGTTAGTTTTATAGCGAAATCGTGTAATAAATTTTAATGTAAGTTTCGAGAAAAACAAATTTGGAGCGACTGCTGCGCTTCTCGAGTGAAAAAACCAATAATCTAGCATTTTAATAACTCTGCTTATATTCTTGAGAATTAAACTGATAACGAACCGATTGCATACATCAATGCAAAAATATCAAATTTATCAAGAATAAAATTCTATATATTGAAAAAATAATGTGCCGCCATCGATTTTTGAGCCCATTGATCGAGCGGTCTACTTCAATTTGTTCTCCGCACTTAGATTACGTGTGAGAAAAATTAACGTAATTACTCAGATGTGAATATGAAGGGAGTAATGAATGTGTTAAGAGCGTGCGAGTGTGAGTTTAGTTTTCCGGGAACAAGATTGATAATTAACTGGTGGAGATGACGGTCGTTGTGCCGTTACTCCGTATTATAATGAGGCGAAGTGCGAAACTTGAGGATAACGTTGAAAGATGCCAGGAACGGTGCGTCCTCGTGTTTACAGTTAAATCGCTGACATAGCGGATCACTTATCCTACCGTGGCGCTTTCGTGTGATATGCTTACTTCGTAGAATCACAAGAAATCTATCCTGAGGAAGGAGAAAGGAGAATAATGCAGAACAGAAGGTGGCACCGCGTCGACCGTTATACCGTCGACAACGTAACTAACATAATTTATGAATGTAAGCTGCCTCTCGAAATTCCGAATATTCACTGATAAACGAAAGCAAAATTACGCACATTCTCAACGGATTTTACAACATTCAAATGCAAATTTCAATCATTTTATTTATACGTATACTTTTGGAACGAAGTGTGTGCTAGATTCGCTATCTTCCTCTGCGTAAGAATAAATTTGTAGGTTTTGAAGAACGAAGAAGCAACGGAAGATCCTTGAGATTTAATTTCAATGAACTTTTAACCTACTTAACGTCGAATTGCGCTCGGAGCGCAGTATCTCGTGTCACGGTGTCGTATAAATTTAATTACGCTGGAAACACCGGTTTGCAAACTGTCGACACGACAGCACACGACAGCAAATCGGTAAACGGCACATGCTACCGAGAAGTCGATAGCTTGATCTCGCCATTGCCAGGGACATTACGCGGTCGTGCTCATGCAAAGTCGTAGCTGCGCGTACATTTTCCCCCTCGCCGGGTGCCGTTCCAGCCGGCGTGTACCGCGATTTTTGCGATCAGCACCCTAAGCTGATCTCCCGTCGCACGTTTCTCTTTCTCTTTTTCTCTTTCTTCGCTCGTCCGGTTTCTCCGGCCGATGCAAATGGAACGACCGGGAATAGAAGCTCAGAGCAAAACCAAGGAGGCAGGACAGCGAGACAAAACGATCTCCAGGAGAAACCCGCTGCACCGCTCAAGAACACGATCCACCTCGAGAAAGCAGACTCCGTGACAAGCGGTAAAAGAAGCGGGAAGAGAAGAAGAAGAAGTCTATGACTAGAAAGACGAGAAGAGGAATACTCACGGATCCTGGTCTGCGTCCACGGTTACACGAAACCGCTTGTTCGCAGAATTTTTCCCGATCGGCCGCTGCAGATGCAGCCACCGGAGAAGCCGGAGGTCTACCGGTCCTAGGACAGGATGCGGCGCGACGAGAGCGGCCGGGAGAGGGGAGGAGAGACAGAATTTCCTCTATCGTCTCTGGGATCATGGCGTGGATGCGATAAATTAATGCTCTCGGGGGTGGCTTCGCCGACGGCAACACTTAGGATAATTTCTATCCTGTGTGTCCCTCCGGTTGCCATCGCCGGCTCGAGCACTCCCGCCGTTTGTGATTTCGAAGCGCTTTTACGCTCGTACGCGTAATGAGCGCCTTCGCGTAATCACTCGGTGATTTCACTTAATCTGTGTTAATCGTCTCACGTAGAATCTCTTGCCACTGCACCGCGCCATCACAGTCACTAATCTACGCTTCTATCCGCTGATGTTTTCGTCTTTCATTTTTTTTCTTTTTTTCAAAGTTCACGCTAAACTACGGGAAGATCAATCGATAACTCGAGGCGCGAAGCATGAATCCCGCTCCTTCTGGACGCACCGCTTTCGCCTATGCGAGCAGCTCGACTCCAAGTTCAATGAACTAGTCGATAAATTACGCGTCTACGATTCTCCCCACTTTGTACACGGCAAGTCGACGTCTCTACCCGATAATTACGGATTCGCCGGCCGGCTAATGGCCATTTAGAACGGACCAGGCGTGATTTAACGTCGTGCTCGAACACCTTGCCCTACCTGCGGCGCAGCGCACTTTTCGTAGCGCGATTTGCATTGCGAGAAAACGCATCGCTAGCAGGCTCCGAGCTAATAGACTCGTGACTGGAGTGGGGAAAACAACCGAGTCCAACAACGTGATAATCCGGTCAGACGTTTTTCCATTACGGAAACGCCGCGTCCGCGGGCGACCGTGCGCTAAGTAATAAATTATGCGAGAATTACGCGATGAATCTAATTATGAGTGGTGCAATTGCAATTGCGAGTTACGCTAGACGTTCAGGCCGGTTCGACTCAGGCGTGTACGTAATTTGCATGTTAATGAAACGAATAATAATCACGTATGCTCGAAGCGAGCGCACTGATACCAGCGGTGTCTTTTTTACTCGGGAACGTCTATATAGCATGCAATTAAGGTTCGGTCCAAAAAAAAGTGGTAATGTAAAAGACGCGGCGCTACGTGCATAAAATTTATTAATTCAAAAACAAATTATTTGCATAAAAAAAAAAGAGGTTTCACGCAATCATTCGTGCCTGTAATGAGGGCTGGTGTCGCGCGATAAGTGAGAAAGCTTTTTAAGGTATTTAAGATAATCTTAATTATGCCGCTTACGTAACGCGAAACCAATACATTCGTACGTCGGAGTACATGTGAATCATTCGCAGTCGCATTTGTCGTGTAAAAGTTTACGATATTTAAAATCCCGTACACACCGAGGGAAACTCGAACCTTTGATGTTTGAGCAAGAACATCGCCAAAGAGAGAAACGAACGAATCAGAAATATGGCGCGGCGGGTGTAACCAGGCCGATTATGCGAACCGCCCACGGCGAACGAGACAAGCCGTTGTCCGTGCTCGGCGCGGCGCGTAATGAGAAATGATTTCGAGTTAATGAGCTCCTCGGTTGACGAACGCAGCCACGCTACATCGCGGCGTGAGGGCAGTTACCGGTCGAAGCACGCACGCAAACGTACGGCGGTTAACAGCCGCCGAGGCGCGAATGCAGATGCAGCAGCGGGCAGAGTATCGTTCCGGGAAGATGAGTAACGCCTGCATGCGGCACGAAAAAGCAACGCAGGCGTACCGCTTCAAACGCATGAACGAGAATGACTTTAAGCCGCGTGGTGCTTGCTTGACCAGCTTTGGCTGAATTGTCACTGTCGTTAGCGGCGAAAGTGACGGCGTTTTTGCGAGTTTCTCGCGAGACCGAGGGTGCGTAATCTCGCCTGGGATAATTGCACGAACCCGTTGCGTGTCTCCCTATTAATTCGAGCGTGAGAAATAATTGAGAATGAAGGCAACATCGCAAACGTACACGCTTATTTCGTACCGAGCAGATGCGCGATAAATTATGTGAAATATATTTCCTGAACAGCTCACTGCTAGATTGAACTGCATGTGCATATATTTTTTTTTTAATTTTTTTTACAGTTTATTGCATGCGCTTGTTTAGTTAAAAAATAAATCGTCATTTTAATAATGTGCATTTTCTTTCGCATCTCCCGTTCTCTCGGATGATATATCGTAACAACCGTATATGTAATCAACCCCGCAATCAGCGCAATTCAATTTGCGGTAAAAAACATAGCGGACGTCTTCTGCGGATATAACGTTAAGATAATGATGTAAAATAAACTTAAAGGATTACACGGTCGATCAACACATCGCGCGAGCGAGTCGGTTGTATCATTCGTATCG
The DNA here is from genome assembly GCF_040581485.1 of Linepithema humile. NCBI lineage: Eukaryota > Metazoa > Arthropoda > Insecta > Hymenoptera > Formicidae > Linepithema > Linepithema humile. The sequence goes on along the minus strand of NC_090128.1, from coordinate 21,594,558 downwards.
AGCCAGGGGCGCTGAACGCTTCGTAACTTTAAATCAATTTCGCCAGCCCATGGGTGGCGATGATTCTTTATTCGAGGGCGATTTTCATTTTGATTTTTACGGCAGCCGCCGGTAAAATTGAATTGATCTAACCGTTCGTAATAGCCAGTATCAGTGGCGAAATTACAGGCGAGCCGCGAGAAATCAACGTGGAGCAAGGCCGGCGTTATGCTGCGGTAGGAAAAGCTTTTTTCAAATATAAACCTTCCGCAACGTTGCGCCTCCTCCTCTGTGCGATTCGCCTTGCCGCCGGCACGACCGGCTATTCTCCAGAGTTGCGTTTTATCGCGCCGAATGCACCGGCAAGCAAAGATACGTACCGTGTAATCAATTTGTAGGCGCGTTTGCCGACTCATTGCAGCTATGCAATAACGGATCTGGTGCGGTGATCTTCTCAGAAAATCGTCAGGAAGTGAAGTTAAATCAATAATTAGTTAGATAAACCATAAAGCAGTTTACAGCTTTTTGCCTTTCTACCTTCTAGGGGCGTGATTTCCGTGAATGCGAACGGAACCGACGGCGGCAAGTTAGAAAGGAAAAGGATGGGATTCCGGTCATAGCGAAACTGCTCATCCTGCGAGACGAATTGAATGCCCATGTAATGCGAAAGACCCATAGAATTACTGAATTATTCTATTGTCCATCTCAAAGCAGAAAGTTTATAGCGCTGGTTAATGAACAGAGAAGGTGGTGCATATCTGGAGGCAAATGCAGAAGGTCATCTCGTCCCCTAACGACAAACTTTTCTAATAATTAGTTTAAACAAATTCTTTATTTTCCATCACGTTTTCGAATTATTATTATTATTATATTATTTCAATTATCCAATTATGTGTAATTATTACGATGCTGCTCTAATTACATTAATGGGTAGCGCTCTTGTCAGAGCTAATAACCACTTGCGGTAGATTACACGAGATTCTTGTACTTTCGTGAGAACCACTTCTGCACGTAGCCATTACGCCGGATACTCTTACTGTACGCGGTGTATAAACATTATGCATCGCCAAGAAGCAATATGCGCCGCAAAAACGTGGATTAAAGGCAATTCAGAGTTATATATTTCACGAGACGGATGCGGACGGATGCAGCGCAGCACATGCCCGCAATAGCATGTAATGAATCCGTGAGATGACTGAGTGTTTCGTGCCAGCCTTGCAAGACTAACGACACACCTAGCGCTATCTTAGCGGTTCGCGGACGTGCCGCATTTCATCGAGAGCGATGCTCCTATTTTTCTATCGCATCGCAACGCTCGTCAATTGTCTTAACGCCACTTACGTTTCTATAAATAATTACCCACGGATAATTGCCAATCACGCCTTCGGATATCTCGCACAAGTGATTCGCTAACTACTGTCCTTTTCTTCGGAGAGTGAATGAAGATCATACGCGAGAGATATAAATTACGCCTCTTATTTGTGCGAATCTTGAAGTAAGAGGATCGGGACGTCCTAGTGCGAGATCATAACGGTATGCAAAGGGCCGAAACAAGCACAGCCGACTTAAGCGCTCTCTTATGACGTAGTGAGACACAGCTGGTATTCATCGAGCAATTAATCATCGGCTTCAAGTACGGTTGCGTAACCGTGAGTTTTTGAATGTCAGTTTCGCCTCAACTCACGGCGAAGATACCGTTACGCAAGAGACAGCTATACCGAAAAGGAAGAGGAGGAGGAGGAAAAACGGTAGACCTGTAAATGCGCCTCTTTCTCCTCTCACTTGTCTCTTGGTCTTTTTTTTTTTTCTTTATTTCACTCTTCTCCTTCTCTTTTCCTCCTCCTACTCTTTGTCCGCCCACTCGATGGTCACGAAGAACGGTTCGCCGCGAGGAAACTTCTCGCAGTTACAACTTTCTGCGGTTTTTGACGCAAAAAAGAATCCCAGTTCCGGATACCGTCGCCCAGATACCGTCGTAACTGCGACTAGCAATGTGAATGTCTTTTTTTCTCCCGTGGCGAATCGTCAGATTATGTCGAATTGCATTCCGAGGCGGAACGCTGCGTATCGAGGCGCGCTGCGCCCGCTGTTAAATCGCTACGACACTTTTTGCGGGAATTAGCAATGATGTATGATGCTGTCAAGATATTTTTACCGCACGACACATACCAACTGACCCAGAAAATAGAATATGTGCAGAAGATTAAAGTATGAAGAGCATTGCTTTATTATATAAATATTAATACTTTGAAATTTTATTAATACCGATCATTTAAATATTTTGATAAATTAAATTTAAAAAGGAAATTAAAAAATAATTATCCTAATTTTTTATGTATTCTTGGAAAACCGCAAAATATGTGCAAAGTATATCCGACTGAGAGATAATACTAAAAATTAAGTAATATCGTACAAATGTTAATTTAAAAAATAATACGATTCTATTAAAAGCGCCAAAAATATCCGAGAAACTCAGTGACAGTTCCAGTATACGTCAGCTGAATGTAAAACTTTTGAACTAGCAGTTAATGAAATGTTCGACGAGAATTCCAATGCGTTTGACGCGCCGTCATGCGCGAGTATATCGTGACTTGCGAAGGTAGCTATTACGTTGCTGCGCTTATTTAATCGCAGACGTGCTTGGTGATCACGAATTGATACGAGACAACCAGTCAAGATCTATCTTTGTCCACGATACATTTTTTCCAAGAGATAAGTGCTAATTAAAATTTTTGATACACAATCTTAAATTTTTAAAGAAACAATTAATATAACAATTATTAATTATAAAAGATAATAATAAAATTATTTTTATATTGCTGTAAATATTGTAGATATAACATATTAAAAAATATGTGGTAAATAAAAAAGATTCAGTTTTCGTGTAAAAATCGTTGTGTAGTGAAAGAAACGAGAACGCGAAATCAAGAGCATGTGATTTCAAGTTTAGATTTAACGGGATTAAACGATTTTTGTAGTTACTATATACAGCTTGCCTATAATATTATTTATGGTCGTTTCGTGTACTGCGCTATCAGCGCTTTTATGGTCAACGCTTGTATGGAATTCATGCGTAAACTCGATAACACGCAATGGTAGAGTGTAACGAATGTAACTATCTAGGAAGTTTCTGTCGGATTGAAATAATCATTACCTCAAGTGCAATTGAAGGGTTGAGTGCAACAGTGATTCAACTTGTTTTTCCAAGAAACCGAGAAACTTTATATTAAGGATAAGGAAGTTGTAGTATTTTATACTTTTTGAGGTATCTCACAACTGACAGCAGCTACTGGCTGCTACTAGCTACTAGCTGTTTTCATTACGCTCTATAATATTTACTCAAGTTGACGAGTTTTAGTTTCGTGGAATTTACTAAAGAAATGCCGTCGGAATACAAGTGTTGACGAGTAATAGGCAGAAATAATTTACAAACACAAGAGAAAGAAATTTTCGCAACACGCAGCACGCAACGGCTTGTGTTCTACAAATTCAATCGTCCTTAAATTATACCCTTCGATGTCGGGGGTCTGTCGTTTCTCGTAGCTAATGAAAATAAGAATTATAAGTAATGATGGAGAAGATAAAGAGGCTGCAGCTGAAGGCCAGATTGTACGAGCAGAAGAAAAAGAAGTTAAAAAAATGTCTAAACCTTCGAGAGAGGCCCACGCGGCAATAAAAGAAGAGTTCTGAATACGCCAATTAATAAAACGATAAATAAAAAAGTGAATTCTGCGCACAGTTTTAATAATTGCAAATTTTATAATAGAAATACAGTTGTAGGTTTTTTTTAAACGAAAGAATATTTAGATACTTTATGCTTATTAAATTCATCATATGATATGAAATTGTTGAAACTGTATGAAATAATTCATAAAACCCTAATCCGCACCTTTGGAAACTTTAACCGCTAGTTATTGACATCGGTGAGACATCGCTGTTAAAGTGTGTTAAAGTTAGCACCGATTTTTCGTTTTCCACAGTTACGACTTACTGTTACCGACATATATATTGCACGGAATCCAGATTGCCGATTCTCACCTGGCCCGCCTGCTGCGTTAAATCGCTGATCTCGATGTAAAACTCATCGCGGAAATGACGGTAACGGTCTCGCACAAAGTAAATTACCGACAAAATGCTCTTGGCATTGGCCGCAATCGGCTCTGAGCCATCTGCGTTTCTCGCATTGACTCATGTACTCATTAATGTTTCCTTTAGCAACTGTCCAACTTAGCATTGTATAAAATGACTTAAAGGCAAATTCGACTTTATACATGAAACTTGAAAAAACTTAGAATCTCTCTCTCTCACTTTCTTGAAATATTATATCAAACAATGTATATAGAAACCAATATGTGATAAATTATCTAAATAAACTTGATCATTGATTAGCATTTTGTACAAAGTTTACACAAAATTAAGTGCGATTCAGCTATAGTTCACTCGCCGAATAAAACCATAATGTATACGTTTAACTGTACATAAGATGTAAAATAAGAATCATCGATGCTGATTCATTAATTAATTAAGATTGATCGTCATATTGCAGAACTCGACGCGCTCGTTCGCACATGTGATTTCAGTCGATTTCAAGCGCTCACGCGTAACGTAAAATCACGCATATTTAATTTGTATTGCCGGCAATTTCACGTCGGATTATCACGTATCGGGAGGAAAAGCTGGGAGAGATGCCACGCCCGCATTATTTATATTTCCACGTTCCATCACGTTGGAATTCAGACCAGGAAGCTTTCGCGGAACATCTAGGAAGTCAGCAACGCCTCGAGAGGATTGCCGTTAAAACGGACTCGAACGGGCAGTCGTCCGTTCAATGCTGCAAAACGGCAGAATATTTTCCAACATCCGGACGCTAAATACCATCGATCGGTCGTATCGGCAAATTCGAGCATCATCATTTAATATTCTAGCTCGCAGGTATCTTTTAATCTTCTCGTTCGCCGAGTATCTCGCGATTTAAATTAATCGTTTAATGATGCAGTCAGTGCACTATGCAAATAACTTTGATCTAGCTGCTACAAACGTGAATAAGTAGGCTCGCGTGTATCATCATTCTTTTTTTCTCTCTGAGATAATAATTGGCCGCGGTAATCGTGAAATTAAGGATAATCAAGCGATGCAAATTTTGCATCAAATTATTGACAAAACACTGTGTATACTTTATGAACAATAATTGTTGCAATAACGATTACGATAACTGTAACTTACAATACTCAAAAGTAAATGTCTTTCTTTAATTAACATTCCTTTGTGCGAATCTCGTATAGAAGTCCGTTTCACCGGGAAATCTAATGCGACTTGTAACGGCATGTAACGACCTTCCTAAAGGAGCATGAAGAACAAGGTCGCTTGGAAGGTAGTCAGTAGAATTGCCATGTGAAGCAGGAAGCAACGAAGCCTTACTAAACGCATGTCTTAAACGATAATCCAAGCGAACCGCTGCCGAACATTCAAAGATACACAGCGGATTGAGGAAGTGATAAAAGCTCGGAGCGCCATTCTCATGCTCATTATCGGCAATGATGCGCCGCGATTCGCTATTAACCGGAGTCGCTCAATTTAGAGGCAATAAAATCCGCGCACTAATATCGGGATCGCCGCGGAATACGAGTACTTGGTGAATCGTTTAGGTTTCCGGATCGGAGATCCCTGGCGTCTGGCATCATCCTCCTCGCGTCTCTCACGACATCTCGCAATCTCGCGCGTCGCATTAAATTGGCGTCCAGCCGCGATGATATCATTCGGAACAAGGATGCTCGCGTGCACAGAACTAGCCAGAGGGCTTTTTGACCCTGTCAGCCAGCATGAAATAACAAGCGGACGTTAGCACTAAAATCGTGACTAGCGGTTTCTGCTTCTCCGACAAAGGACTAACTCCGGACGTCGTCGTCGTATCGATGATGCTGCTAATTGGAGTGGAGTGAACCGAGCGGTTTTTGTCCCCGAGGCGATACCACCCGTTCCGGAAGCATTTCATCGGAACCACCCGGCTTGAAAAACGAATCAATTCCATTGAATTACTCGCGAAATGCTTTTTGCGCGCCGACACTCAATGAATTCGCGCGCTTAATTCTGAAGCTTTTTCTTATCGGCGAGGGAGCGATTTAATTGAAAATAACGATCGAATGCAACTCAAGTGGCATTACTGCAAAGTACGATCTACAGAAACTCATTCGTCAGCTGTCCATTTTAATGCGCTCGAGGTGTGAAATTATACTAATTCCCGCGAGGATGAGCAAAGATTGTAATAGCAACTGTAATAACGGTTCTCGCATAGAAGCTTAATACTCTGAAAATTTAATTTTGACTGATACGCACTAAAAGCAAATAAACGATTAAGGAACAAATGGCTATAGTTTCGCATTGAGCGAGTGTTTCAATCAGAGCTGAAATCTATTAGAGATAACCATCGGACGCAGCGTCCCGTTAAACGTGATAATAATCGAAATTTGCATTATACATTCGATATCTGTCTTAACTCGAAGAATGTGCACGTTTCCGGCAAAGAGGCCAAACGGGACTAAACGCGCGAGATCTAGCACCTTCGATTTGTCGGAAAGTAAAACATGGGCGAATCGCGAACAGTGGACCTCCAATGGCGACGACTGACTTGGCGAGTGTAACGGTCTTCGAACGCAACAACGAGAATCGAAGACGAGCGGTTACCGTTGCGCGGTCCACAAACTCGAGCCGGCTGATGTGCTGCTGCACACCAGTGAGTCGTGTGCCGCAGTTTGCTTTCCATTGCCCGTTCTTGCTCCTTTGTCTATCTACCTTCGTTACACTCGTCATGTACGCCTGACGATCTGAATATGGCTCATACGGCGTGTGTTGCTCATCACGAGAAGTACAGTAACATTTCATCCGTCAAAATAACAGAGGCGCAACAGGTCGTATAACAGATTCTCCATTATAAGAAATTCAATGCATAACTCAATATGTATACCTGTTAATTGGATCAAGGAATTACGTAATTGTAGAAAGGCGAGGAAATGGGACATTTCATATGCAACGCGAGACACATTTGCCTTTTATGATTACAGAACTTGGAATTCTCCTCCGCGGCGAAACGCGGAGGCTTCATTATGATTCGCACAAATTACGTATAGTTTGTAAATTACGAGATAAACATGTAAGTCGATTTGTGAAGTAAGTTGCATTCTCCTTCTTCCCTCCCTCTCTCTTTTTCTCCTGGCAACTGCAGATACCGTTGGCTGTGCTACAAATTCCAGAAAAGCGATATTTCTCAGCCTCCGCGATGTAACATATTATCTCACGTGGCATCGCCCTTACTCGATAATGTTACTTAGTGTAGTGATCTTAAAGCCGTTAACTCGTACGGCGGAGAAAATAAATGGTGACACGCGCGAGCGAACGACGCTTTCGAGAAAATGCGGCGAAATCCGGTCGGTTCTGTAAGTTTGTCTTGAATTTGTTACTTTCGAAGGCCGCAAGACACAAAGCCGTATTATCATTCAGCAGCTCGCGTGTAATCGGATCGCTAATCGGCGCATTGTTATCTGAGATTATTCCTTCCGCTATTTTATTCTTTGTTATCTGATCATGCAAATGATCGAATCGCACGGACACAACAATTAATACCGTTTGAAAAATCGATACAAATGTTAGATAATACGTGGCGGGTATTCATTTTATAACAAATGCGTGACGCAAATCGACTACTGTTACACTAAACACTAGGTTTGCCTAATAAAAAAACATCACGAATATCGCGAGCCTCATCTGCATTTAAGATATGGATGTAAAATACATGTTATGTTCCACTTGCGAAATGTCTCGGAACACCGGTTGCTCTGGGCAAAGCGCTTCCGCAAAGTTCGAATGCCGGCGATCGGAGTGACGATCAACAGACTTGGACCGATTGTTTGTGGTTGATTCGAGACCGTTTTAGAAAATACTAGTGGCGAGCAAACTCTTTGTCACCAACCAACTCGACCATAATTTTATTACTCACAACCCAGCTGCTCTCCATCTTCCGCATTCATTATTCTCCGCAGGGAGAAGAATAGCAAATACTTGTTCTGGTGTTTTAAGATATAAATAAAAGCGTAGTGGAGAGTTTCTCTCGCATGAGCGACGTCAGTGACAGAGACGAGCTCCACGAGCGCGGTGCAATTCGAGATGGAAAAAGATTTTGTGGTCGAGGACCGCTAAGCATAGGTGACTTGATGTGTGGGTAGTCATTCGGCTGGAAACACAGTGCTCTTCTAGATTGTCGTTTAACCAGGTCAAAGGCGTGTAATATAAATACTACAGATCCCCGTGTATATAATATTACTGGCAAGCGGGTCATTCCACTTTTCCGTGTTATCGAATCGATCACGTATCAGATCATTTCTATCGCACACTCTGGTCTATAATTTAACTTATAACGTGCGCTCATAACGCTCATATATAGTTACAATTTTGAAATCGATTACCTTGCACAAAGAATCTTGCAAATTGTCTTATCGGATTCGAAGTGCGCGACGAATGGGTTCAATCGTCGTTTGTGGCTTTTGCCACAATCAGTGTGGATTAATGTAATTTTCCGAGTGACACCATTATTATTTTATATAACGCTAATTTGACATAAAAGGCATTTTATTTACACTATTCGAAAATTATTGATCAAACAGCCTATTCAGCAGAGCAAGAAATTCTTTTCGCGTTATTGTATGGTCATCGCGTGTCATGTGTTTCGATAATATATCTCCACCGCCATCGATGGCCTCCTTTCACACCGTGTCTCGTGCCTCTGTACCGTTAATCGATCAATTTGCAAAGCGCACGTTTCGATCGGGTCTTGCGCTGTGTAGCCAGGCACGTTGCCGGTTTTCCAGATTGCACGACCTGATCCCGCGGCACACGGGGCCACTGATTATTACGTGTCCGCCTAATAGCCTCGAGCGAGCGAGGACTTCGATATTGATGACCCACTAGCACGGTTGGTTTATTATCTGCCGCGGAGCAAAGCCGGCGATTAGTTTTCTTTAGCGAGTAGGCCAAATGACGTTTTCACCGGCCATATGCATTTCGTATGTGTGAGGTAAGCGTTTCGCAGACTGACGGAGCCAGTGGCGGTGGAACACAGCATTTTAACACCGGAGATATGGGCAATGAGCACACCAGAGAAGTTTCGAGATATGCGCAAACGTAATTCGCGCAGGAATAATAACTTCTCTCAATCGAATAAATTAGCATTTGTAGCTGAAAAGTTTCGAAAACGATAATATGTCGAATATCTCAAAGGCAAATAATTAATATCGGACAACGATTTCCTTTCCATCCATATTTCCATTTTCCAACATTCAACAACAACATGCACTGTGCGCGCACCAAACAGCATAGCGTAGCGCGCGGAAGAACCGTGAGTTATTTTTAAACACGAGAGCAATTAGCATTTAAGCGAAAAGCGCATCAGCGAGGAAACGCCTAAGATAGGTGAAATCATTACGTTCCGAGTTAATTCAACGAGATACGCGTATATCCACGCGCGATGCGTTGCGTTGCGTTGCGGTGCGTACCGTCAGGAAGTGACTTTAAAACGTGCTAAGTGTTTAGTAACAAGTATTGTCGGTCCGTCGTCATTCTCTTTAAGAGAGAGAGAGAGAGAGAGAGAGAGAGAGAGTTCATTCGCCCTTTGCGTACACCGTACGCGCACCTTACGCGCGATTGCGCGTGTGAAAATCTTGACCCGACATCTGCGCGTCTCGCGAATAAAGCACTCATGTGCCGGTTTACGATCCATAATCGCCTGATTATACGCGCGCCGCGTATTGTTAATGGATGGGAATTCACTTAGAAATTCATTTATAAGCGTGCTGGTCGTTATACCATCCTGTTGAGAACGCTGGTGAGAGATCGGGACCTTGCGATGTATCATCCCGGACGGGTGACATATCTACCTTTAATGCCGAGAACGATTGCGAGCACGCAAATAAACATTTAAGCCGATTAGAATTAATAGCGTAAGATTAACGATTCATCAAACGTTTCCAAGATTAAATTTTTACTTAAGATAAAGATAATGTACAGAACGTGGATCGGCGTTTTATACGCTAGAGGATATATTGACCGCTGTAGAGTGGATCCTGCGCTATCATAAATTTTATAGACATATTTGCTGTGGAAAATCGATACCTCGCGCTCGTATACGTGTCGATAAAGATATACGTCGTCTACATTGATATTGTTGCTGTAAATTAAATTTAGTTATCGATTCATATACTACGTCCGTCGAAGTTATTCGTCTGAAAATGCATGGCGATTATTCTCGATACGTTTCGCGTGCCGCCGCGGAGAGTTAATTTCAAGCTACGTCTATGTGATACTTCCTGCAAGCCAGGTGGACGAGCACCTGCATAGAAACGAGTGGTCAACCAAGATACAACCTGTTCGAATACCGCGTATCTTATAGGCGCTTCTTTTCTATATCGGTCCCCTGCATGCGAGAACGGCTGAAATGTGTGAGAAAGCGATTCTCTCGTCTTTCAAAAATGCGAACTCACTGCATTTAGAATTTTAAAATTCCGCCATAAACAAAGCAAAAGCCGTGCATCCACAATTTCTTTAATAAGATATCTTTTTTTTGAGATATAATAGATATAACAAGGGGTAAACGGTGATTTCCGTCTACCAATAAAGTGGTTTAAAAGTGTTTTCTTTTAAATAAGATTAAAGTTGTCCAGGTCACGCTATAGTTTAGCCCAATTATACAAATTCACACACGGGATTCCCGCGTGTACCTGTGTCCATTGAATCGACCCGTCTGTACGAGAGTAGAGTGGATGGAGATGGAAAGAGCGTGCGAGTTAAACGGAGTTTTGGTCAGGGCCGTTGGCAGCTCGGGGTCAACGGCCAGGCGGCGCCTGCAGATCCTCCGTCGGTCGTTCGCGAGATAGTGGGGCAGGTCGTGCTTGTAACGACGTCAGGGAAAAAGGAAAACGAAGGTAGAGAAGAGCGAAAAGCATCCGGAGCCGGACATATGTGTGAAAAGTCGTTTTTACAAGAGAAACATCAATAATCCGATAAAATCCTCGTCAAACAAGTGAACATGTGACTTATAAATAAAGTTCGATCATGCAATGACTGCATAATACCCCGGGCTTAATCTTACACATTCCCACGCATGTAAATTTGTTCGCGGACACTGTTGTGTGTATCATTAACGATGTACATTTCCGAACACGCATTCTGATACAGGGATTTTTAGATTATTATCCTATATAATGGTTATTTTTAACCTTAATCGTAAGATTAACGTTTCTCTTTACAAGTCGATATCGCCGTACGGAGACGCGGGCTTCGTTAAATGAATATAATATGTCGAATCATCAAAAAATTTATAAAAATCCCGTTTGAATATCTATCAAAGAGTAAAAAATGTTACACGGATTAAAGGCAGTTCGTCTCTCTCTCTCTCGTTTGAGTTCTTACTTCGATACAACGCCATGAATCTCGCAACCGATAAAGCAAAAACCGATCCTGGTTGGCGAGGATAGTCGCGCCACATCGGAGCGACGTCGACGACGACGATGATGAAGAGAAGCGAGATGGTCACGCCATGGTGACTTTGCACCTGAGGATGAAGTACTTTGTCCGGCCCCTCCCTTTCCTCGTTTAAATTGTTCATTGTCGCGATCTCGCGCACACTAATGGGACTTTGATATCGGGTTCCCCATGCTAAGGAAGAATAATTCTGAGAAATCAGGATACCATGCCAATGATCGAGCTGCGATGCACCTGTACTACGCGAAGGTCGCTCTCGATGCAACATGATGGAATTGCATGGAATCATTCGGAGCAGCCGGCCAATAAAACCGAGCGCTATCCGGCAATCGCGCACAAATGGAGTTTTCTAAAGACATTATACGACCGTGGAGCAAATGTAATAACCAGAGTAAATTGAAGTACACTAATAAGCGTACGGTAGCGAAAAAGTGTAGCGGCGAGATAAGGTGTATGATAAAGGACATAAAGACGGTGTAAGTATCATAAGGAACTAGCAAAATATCAGAAGAAGCAATTAGAATTTATAAAATGCAACGCGCGCGTTAATGAAATGCTTATGTAGAATAGACTTTGACAAGTCATATAACATTCAATAGTAAAGATAGTGATAGAGACATTGTTACACTTTAAAAAAGTTTAGTAAAAAAATCGGTAGGCATTAAACTATATGAAAAAATAAAAAATAAAAATTAATTGGCTAAAAATATATCACTAGAAACTACAACGTGTATTTTTATTAATTACTCCATTTTAATTTTGAATGTGATATTCAACTGCATAGTCGAGCACAGCTAAATTTTACGGTTGTGGTCATTAGATCTTGAATTATTTAAAAAAAACGTGCGTTATGAGAAAATTGTACTCATTAGTAGAGCAGTAATTATCTGCATAATAATAGTTTCAAATTGGTAATTTACTCACGGTTTGGAGATAACCTAGCAGCAAAATGTGAGAAGTAAATGTATCAAAATTACTATGCGTAACAAAAATTGTCGGAAAATATTGTCTAGCCATTTTCATCACACCTGCGAAGATTAATTAAAATTGTACAACACAGTACATACTACATGTGAGTAATTAAAACGCGTTTCATTAGTAGTTGTAAGCATATAAAGTAGCATAATAATACATGCAAATTTATAATTACATATTGCTTAAGTTCACTGTGCTCTATTAAACATAGTACACTAGAAAAAAAATTATGTTAACTAGCAATATTTTAATTTATCGTTTCAATGACAATACTAATCGAATAAATGCATTATATTTTTGTTTTAAACTACTACTGTTGTTGAATTAACACACAATTATTTTTTCTGTGTGTAACATTATCTTGAGAATTTTCTTTGCTAAAAATGCTACATTGATCTTGGTTAGATAAGGTGTATTTACCACTCAAAACAAGAACTACTCTCATTAAAAAATATTAAGCAACACTAAAAAAGTATTGTACTACTTCCCAGAAAAAGAATAATTCATAAGTTTAAATTTTATGAAAGAGTCTTTGTGAAGAATATCAGAAGACGTTACGCTTCTCTGGCATTGAACTCTCCGGAACGAGAACTACTTGGTCGTGAAAGTACAGCTGGTATAGCAAAAGATACAGTACTATGAAATTTTCGCGTTATAATTGCTCAACAGATATTTTTAATATTTATTATAATCCTATTATCTGAATAAGAAAGAAATAATTTATTTATATATTTTGTCAACCGCAGTGTCGACTTTTCAAAATTTATTTTATACATTGAATATAAAATTTTTGCATAATTGGTTTTTATATTCTAAAAAAATGTTACATTATATCAAATGTCTAATTTTGGTAATTTCTGACTCATAGTCAGAGGTCGATGGACTGTGGCGATACATGAACAAACTACCAGAGGTACCAGCATAAATATTCGGGACACGTAAACTGAATACGCAAAATTGAACGCTTATCTCGAACGCCTACGTTTTTGAAAAGCACATTTTCATGGAAACGGAAACCATACGCACTTTTGTATAGCATCCTTTAAATGTTACAGCCAAAGTTCGAAAAATGATTAACGAATATTTAATGAGATACAAGCGTGGCATAAAAACTCAGTACAGAAATAGTCGATTGCGGCATCAAAGTCTCTGTTACGCGTGTACATTTTCTTGCGTTCAACTAAGAATAATCTCTTCGACCTTGAAAGAGCTATTCCATTCGCGGCATCAAGTTCTCTCTCATTCGTTACGCGAGTGCAAGGTTAATCCATGAACGCGAAGCAAATCAACGTGAACAAGACTGAGGATCGAGCGGCGTGAACGCGTCACACATCGCTTAAGAGAAATGAGTTTCGTTTTCGCGCCCTCGCAGCTGCAACGTTCGCGCACTTCTGTCGCACTTGAAAAAAATCGTACCTTTGTGACGGTTAACGATAATAAGTCTTTCAAGTGTCATAGTTACAATGCACAGCTATATTTACGTTCGTGTGATATATTGATAGAGAAAAACTAATACAATATACAGCGATACAAAAATGTTGAAAAATATAGTGCTTTTTGTTAAATAGAAAACAAAAAGATTTCTAACATTGCGTCGGTAATTAATGTGTATAAATCCCAATAGAATAGGACGCGTCTAAGTGGAATACAAGAAAATTAATCACCTCATCCTTGAGAGACACGAGACCTCTCGAGGTGTAGGCTGTGTGCTTTTGTAACGTCGACCGTGCTATTACCGCGGTTGCTTAACAGCTGCGACCCTGACTTTGAACTCAGCTCTCACCGTGGGAATGGCGGCTGCGAGAAGTGCCGGTGATCGCCGAAGAAATCTCATTTTATTTATGCGCGATTCACGCATCTTTTATTGTCAATTAAAAATAAATTTATTTTCAAAATACCGACAAGCATTATGCTTGTAGGAAAACGTAAATTATACTCTCACAGTTATTCTTTCATGCACTTGTGAAAATATCATCACTGCTATCGATATATCGTCGACCTATAGCGCGCGAGTTGAGTTTCCGATCGACTCGTCGAACATTCACCTAAGGCACCGCCAAGGAGGACCTTTGCCGTGAACTCTCTCTCCACGCGCTACCACTTCGCGATACCTCACGTCCCCGATCTAGGATCGTTAAGCGATCTTTCATCCGCAAGGCTTCTCTCACCTAATGAACCTGCCTGGTAATTGACACTTTTTTTACCGCGTCAGAGAGCCTCGTCGGCGGTGCCTTCCGCGCGTCAACGAATACGGCACTTTCTGCACTAGAATCCCACGTACCTTGACCGGCTATCCACTGATAACGTGATTCCGGATTCCTAGATTCACCCTGGTCTCTAATCACTTGATCGTTCTAATCACTGGTACCGTTTCTCAAACTTTGTCGAGCCCGAAGAATCTCGATCTCTCGAATGAGAGCGGCGGAGATATGGACGTATTGATGGAGATCTCTACGCCCAAGATTTCAATACCGGGCCGATCACACGCGACTCGATCACTTGACATAAAAAAAAAACGCTCCTGTTAGCTGGACTGTCGGCACCGCTCTGTCTTCATGGTAGCGCATCCGTCTGACTTTATAAACCGAGCTGGTCGAGTGGTGGTCGCGGTTGCTTGCCGGTCATAACTGGAGAACGGTTGGAGAACGCCGCTTGAAGACGTTCACGGATTGGCTCGCAGATCTAGCGGTACCATAGCTCCATCCTGGGGGATCGACTACCTTTGCGAAGCCGCGATGTTTTCATGCATCTCTCTTCCTACAACCCGGCTAGTTACTCGATGTAATTAGAGAATAGTGACATTTTACCGTTTTTCTCTCTCTCTCTCTCTTTCTATCCTGCTCTGTATCAAATTGTAAGACTTGTTCTTTTCAATTATCGATTGACCGACGTGTGTGTACAATCGATAATGACATCACAAGAGAGGGGGGGGGGCGAGAAATCTGGTAACGTCGCTACGCGTCGAACATGCGGATAAAAAAATAATAGCGATAGAAATGCAACACATATGAAAATCAGTCATCCGACATTTAGTGCACAATTACGCTAATAATAGTCATCGTTCGTTAACGAGCAACGTTTAGCGCGACGAGTAGCTATTATACCGCGCATTTACTCTCGATCGGGTCATGATTACGAAGGCGGGCGGCGTATGGAGAATAATCCGTATTAAAATAAACCGAACGTTAAATAAACGTGTTCAACAAGCCACTGTTGGTGCGAACATATAATTTTAGCGTGAGTTAAAGTTATGAAAGTTTACGATATAACGTCGAGTCGCGGTGCGACTCGTTGCTAAAAGCGGTCAATTTCATGCTCAAAATAACTGTAAAAACTGGTATCGATCAAAAATATTCTTTCTACTAATATAGTCATAAAATTATGCCAATATTACTCAATATTGCGATTACGCAATTAAACCTGAGAAAATTTAATTAAGATTAAAAATTCGTTAGCTTCCGCGACGGCGTGAATTCGTGAATGACACAGAGTGTACGCAGCTTTTGTAACAAAATCCAAAGAAATGGTCTCCGCTGCTTCTAAACAACCGTATGTAACTGTACGTATATTGTATAATTTCTATTCATAATATATAATATTGATTGTGTGATATCAAATTGTATGAATGAGGAAGTTATAATACGCATGATAAAGTTAAATATAGTTTCGTACACACGTGGCTATATTGAAAAGCGGTATGCTTTGAGAATGTTGTTAGAAGCTGCTGGAGCAAGGAAACCCTGTGAACAATGTTGCAGACTTATTACCCCGTTGCCTAGAGTTTTTTTTTTTTTTTTTTCTAAGAAAGACTCGAGGAGTAAATTGAAGATCCTCACTTTAATGCCAGTCGTTATACACACGCGAGCATCGTTACCGACTCGCACGGGAATTGTCAAAGGAAAACCTCTAAGGGAAACCTCCGCGAGTTCATCTATGTTTCCACGGAAGGTCGACCGTATTCACTGGAATACTATTCTAATTGCCTAAATGGAACAGAAAACTAATAATAAGAATTTATAAAAAAAAATTACAAAGTATGTGGTACAATTAGAAAGATAAACTTACTTTTATTCCTTACGGAGCAATATTATAGGCATGAGATAAGTCTGCGGTCTAAAAACAATGATAAAGTTTCCACTATAAATCTATGTAAAGTTGGCCGGTCATAAAAAGAAAAGTAAACGTTCTCTTCTCGCAAAAAAAAAGTGAATAGCACTTTCTTCAAGAACAAATTTGATTGCTCGATGATGATAGAAAAACATAGGTAAGTCTCGTTTAGCTGGAAGTCATTAATATACTGCTACATATATAGCCGCAATCATTAATTATTCATTACATTCGTAGAATCTGAAAATTTGTTTTCAATGTAAACCTGAATTAAAATATTTAATTTGAGGAAAAAAATAAATTTTTAAAAATCTGACAATTTTTCTGGAAACTTAAATTGTCGCCTTGATGGCACAATCAAATGATTGCGCGACCTACGACGAGTTACACGTCGCCGACATGTGAGCATCGACCATGAAGAGAACCGTAGCATACGAATATCCAAAATCAGCGACGTTGGTCAGCCTAAGTGCCTAACTGTAGTGTTTTATGCTCAGTGATCTAACTCGCATATTAGTGTGCGCTACTGTCCATGTGGTACTATGTAAATAAGCGCGTCTATAAATCAAGCAAAGTTGGGTGTCTAACTGTAGAGTTTTATGGTTTGCTAATCCCACTCTAAAATAAATATTCATATAAATGTGTACGTTTGTTTCCGCATTTTGCACGCGCGATGTTTTATAAATAAATCCGCTTTATTGTCATTATTACATAAGACGAGAATATCAATATGGGTCAGCGCAGCCGTTTAAAACCTAAACTTCTTAATTTCAATAATAAAAAATTTACATAAATAACTTAACTATAAATACTGACCTGTTTTGGTCACAACGTGTCTATTTACGCAAAGACAGACACGCTTGTACAACAATTTTAGCGAAACACACCATAAAACGTCAGTGGTTTTAGCGCCATATAATACATAGTTGGACAATACTGAAGGAGAATGTAAAATCGCGATGAGACTACGGGATGCAATAAATTATGACTACCATTTTCGCGAGCTTGAGCCGTAAATCGCAACGGTACAAGAAGGATGTGTAGCGTAGTCGTTAACTCTATAATGAATGTATTTGTGAGTATGAATGAGTTGTGTCGCACGTGTATTTGACTTATGTGCAAGAAACGACGATCAGAAACGCGAAAACAAAGCAAGAATTGCACTCTTAAAATCCTACAATAATCTTGAAACCTCATGAATTTAAAATACTTACAACCAGGATCTGTAAGAAATATCGAAAGTATATAGGACGAACTGCAACTGTATATAGATAGAACTGCAGGTAAAATGTGTTACTCTACGAAATACGTAGAGAGTTTTTTCTATGCGAAGAATCGCTCTGAATGAATTTTGCTCTCTAACACGGAAACTCCGGATAATTTTATTCCCCGATACCCCGGAGTCGTGTCAGATTCTTCAAACGATGTAATAAACTATATTAATAGCTCATTGTATAAATGCATCCTTCCAGCGGCCACATAAGGATGCAGACGCATTTACCTGCACGCGACCATTATCCCGCGCGAAAGTGTTACGCGCATTTACTTCGGCGAAAGGGATCAGGCGGTCGTGTTACGTCTTTCTCAGCGTCGTTTCTTCGAGCGAGGTGTCGATCGTGTGAAGTTATTTCAACGATGATCGGCAGGCTAAGAGTTTAACAGTGGCCGTTGATATTTTACGAGCTTGCCGCGCGCGACTGTGTGTGGGCGTGGAAAACGCGCCTGGCCAGGCATGCGGCGATCACGAAAAGAGCGTGTGTGGCGGCAAGGGTTATTGCGGGGTTAACTGCTTAACTGTCGTGCCCCTGAAAATTTTACGATTGTTTTACTATTACCACATCGCGTCGTATTGCGCTGCATGACTACTTGCACGATTGCATTTCGAGTGGAATGAGGTAACCGCCTCGAGAAACTGTCTTTACTAATCCCGGTCTTCGGATAACATCCAACAAGGCTATTACAAAGGACTATTACAAGCATGATGGCCCGTTGCATTTGTATCTTTCTCGCATGTGCATCCGCTTCAAAACAAAACGCGTTGTTTACGCGTTGTTAGCTTCAGATATTAAAGGTATATTTCCCGCCGCGCCGCGCACTGAGTCGTTAGACATTACGGCAAAAACTGCAATATTCGCGAAGCGTCACCTTGAGCAAAAGCGCGTAGCGCGAGTGCAACAGCCGATCCTGCCACGCTCGTTAGGATTGGACATTACGGCATTGTTGTTGAACTTCGGTTTCACATTTGATTCGCTCGATCGTTCGCCGCACGCTCGACGTCGAGGTATCAAGAGTCAAAAGAAACGGCGTAACACCTTTCCGTCACGGTTCTGTGATCCGCCAGACGCTTTAATCCTCGAACACTCACGCATTGAGGCGCACAGTTTATTCAGAATCTTTCACCGAATTGTAAAAATATCATTCCAAATTGTGATATTTACGACTGTTTATTTCCTTCTCATCACGATTTTTTCGCGATCCAGATTACTTTTTATTAATAATACTTAATTTATAATAATGGAAGGTAATGTAAAGTTAATAAAAATGCTATAATCAAGTATACGCGTGCAATTAATAAAACGTCAAAAGAACTTTTTAACAATCACGTTTAACATCCTTATAGCAAATAAAAAGAGATCAAGCTGATTAAATTTATCAAAGTTCACTGGGAAAAAAACAATCTAATTTAATGAGACGTCTAGCTTGATAAGGTGTCCGTCAAGCAGTTCCTTCTGCTTCCTGGGGATTTATAATGGAATAGATGAGCATATGCTCTAAGCATCAGGAATTATAGCTGATTAACAGGAGTGTCTGGCGATGCAATAAACTCGCCCGGTATTCGAATGGGTCTAACTAATACGATTTATCGTGCGTCGAGTTCGTGTTTGAAATTACTGAGGAACATCCCTGGATCATATATTGTTGTCAACAACGCTGTTGTTGTTGCCAGAAGCTCGCAGGAGCGAGAGGCATGGAAACGCGATAGTAATTGAATTTATAACGCTTGCCCGCGTTTTGATTTGTTGCATCAGGGAGGTCTCTTAATTCACACGCGGCTCTTGCGTTACGTAAACTGGTTTGCGAACGTCTTCGATTAATGAATTCCGAATCTTTATTTCCGCATGACGCGAACTCGTGATCTACGGAGCTGCCTTCGCCGTAAGTGGCTGATTGTTGAATAGAATAAAAAAGAATGTTCCGTAAAGAAGTTCCGGAAGTGTTGCAAGGGGAGATAATTTGGGTGTGCAATTGAGTAATCAAATCACATATACGATCACGGTTTGATAACGATCAATCACCGTTAAATCATACCTGCCCGCCGCAAATTCTCACGCTCACTCATCAAACACATACGGAAGAACGTGGAAAAGACGCCGTGTTCTGTTGCGAGAGAGAGAGACGAATAATCGAAAGGAATAGCGACGATGTGCTGGTGGTGAAAATACTTTTTATCCTCCAGTCAAGACAATTCGTTTCGCTCTGCGAATCGCACCGTGTCTGTCACAGTAGACATCCAGAAAAAGTCGAGCAATCAACTTACAAAGTAAGCCTTTGTGGTTTTAAAATTGGGTTGAAATTATTGACGGGCGAAAATAGACCGTTTTAGAAGGGGCCGCGATTGATTTCACAATTGAATTCGCCCCAACACCGTTAGAAAACAGGAGCATCGTTCGGGAAATAAACACGAAAGAGGTCTTCGCAACGGGAATCTCCCGGTGGGAAGTGTGGGATTCCGGTGAGACGGAGGAAGTCTCTGAAAGCAAAGGAGGGTCCGCCGCTGTTTACTTCGCACTACATTATATTCTGTTTCATTGCGCGCCCGACACCACGCAGATTGCGCCATCATTAGCAACTATTTTGCAGCTTTGTTCCGCATCTATTGTTGCCGACAATTTGGTAAAAAGCATGATGTATACGCGTGTAAATTCTAATGTCAATAGAAATAAGGAGGATTGCAAGAGGATTGAAGAGGGAATGATTAGTTTTTGCGTGCGAAATTTCCGAGGTCAAGATACGCATCGATCGAACGTCAATGTAACGCCAAAGATAGATGCGACTGGAAAGTGACTAGACAGGTTCTTCGATCGCCAGATGGACGCTATATCGTTGTCGAAGGTCAGCTTTTGATAGATAGATACGTTGAGAAAGTAAAATGTATAAGTTACATCGTATCGGCTGAAGATATCAATTTCCTACGATGATGTACCGAAAAATTAATTTAAGTGTCCATCATAAAATTAAGTTAAATCGAATTAACGGGAATAATGACACACAATCTTCGAAGTCAGGTTGATAATTTTAACTGTTACGAAATATTCCGTAACAGTTAGAATTATTCCGCACAACAGTTATCTTTTTTACAATACCAATTGTCGAAATAGAATCTTTAAAATTACAAGAACTCACGCTAAAAAATATAGCGAAAAAAACAAATTGACATCGCGGAAAAAAAGCAACGATAAAATTTAATTTAATCTTACATATTTTTCTTTTAAGCGTGAATTTTATCCAAGCAGAATTATATTATGCAAATTAAAATCTCAACTTTATATCGTTCTACATATTCATGACATAGATAATATACCACTTATTATAATGTATGTAATAGAAGCGTGAAAAATTGAAAAATTATGTAAGAAATTATTTTTTTGATTATTAGAATATCATGACGTCTCTCTCTCTCTCTCTCTCTCTCTCTCTCGCTATTTATCATGAACTCCCTTCGTCTATCATACGGAAACATTCGAGAGCGACCGCCGGCAAAAAGAACAACCCATTTAGATATTCCCGTCGATTCCTTTAGCTATTCGTTCCTCACGATTTCTTAGTTCCTTCGCATAAGTTTCCTCTTTTGCTTCGTCCTCCCACACCCGCCCCCGCTTGTAATCACTATATTTTAGTTCGTCCGTTCGAGAGGCATCGACTCTCTCGCGTGCGGCAGCCAATAGGATACCAGGCAGCTTTCCACTCTTCTGGGTTCAGGGCCGGTCAAGGACTCGCGCGCGATGTTAGCACGGGCAACGGCGCGGGCAACAATAACGCGAACGCGCGAAGAGAAGGATTCAGAAGGGGAATTCGCAACTATCTTCTGGATGTCCGATCCGTGACTGACGAGTTCGTCCTGCTGAATTTTTCACGAGGGTCGTCACCGACGACAATTATAGTTGTTACTCATTATTACTCATTAGATCGTAAATCACCGCAATTGCCGACTAATGAACGGTGTTCGGGAGGAAAACTTTGCTGATACTGAGTCTTCGTGAATCCTGGAAGAATCCGTCATGCTGATTTTACAGGTGGATTATTCCGGTTACAGCGGACACAAATGCTCAGTTATTACGCCTGTTCGTTGAAGAGAACGAAGGTTCCCGTTTTTGTCGGGAACCGCTCGATAGTCACGAGGTGGCGACCGCGAAGGACGCGGAAGATGGGGATCCTTATTATTACATTTTCCCTCAAATCATTCTCCAAGGTTTCTCTATTCGACGAACCGCGAGGAACGAACGAGCGCGGCTCTTTCGCCGATGCTTCATTATATTCCCCCTTTTTTTTTCATTACAGTTCGCTATTATTGCTGATGCTCCCTTACAGCCGTTGTGCGGATACGATAAAGACTTTAAAGTGTCGCTCCCTTATCTACTTTCATTACAATTACCTCGCACACTAATCTTCTCAACGACTTCCGCTCTGTCCCCGCCGTTCTCACATTCCGGCATTAATCCCTCGCAGCGCCTCGCTGCACGCAATAAACGCCGAAGATCGATCCATCGAACACGGGACGACGACCGTTCAACAAGTTTTCTTCCACTCCGACATTCGCGCGTTTAACATATTCACTCTTATCCCATCGCATCTGTGAAGTAACATACTCGCGTATCATATATCGGCGTAATTATTGAGCGAGAAACTACACATCCTATGTACTTATCGCCTTCTTCACTTCACCGATGACGAAAATAACCGCACCGTATGAAGAGAATAAACAATCCTGATTGAACGATTCATGTGATTATCGCGCTTTCCTCATTCACTTACATTCGCTTCATTACATAACATTGATAAAAAAAACTTTATGCCACACAATGTACATTGAAAATGAATGTATCTTCCATCTTATATGCAAATTATTTGCAATCTCGGGTCAAGTTGAATGAAAATAATTGATTACTTTCCGGCAGTCTTTCGCTGCAAACGCCCCAGAGTTATATATACAAATGAAGCTGTTCGAAGCCCGATGAAGCCCACCTTCACGTGTCAATTTCATCGTGGCATCGAAGGTTCGTTATTATTTCCGGCGCTGTTTTTCTACCACGTACAAGTCGTTTGTCATCGCGTAAATAAATATCAAATTAGACAATATAATTGCTCTGTATTCCATATAATTTGTTGGCACCTGTGTTCATCTAAACGAAAGGGGAGAAGGGGGGGAAGGGGAGAGGAAGGAACTCAGGGAAGTGTGTGACATGCATTGAATGTTTCATATGAGTGCGTAATAACAGGCTCGCAAGAAGAGGTCGTTCCGGTCTTCTTCCTTCTTCCTCCATCTTTCGCATGCGTCATTTTCACGCACGGCGTTCTTACCCCATCCGCCCCACACGCGGGTTTTCTACGACGGGTCTAAAGGTGATTTCTCACCAAGGTCATGCAGTCTATTGCCGGAACGGGTCTATTTATAGGCGCGGGTAAGACGCGGTAGCTACTTGAGCATCGCAGCTGCAGTTACGTACGCTCCTATCGTCTCTCGCGAGGAGACTCGTTCCGCCGCTGCGGCAAAAGCCGCGGCAGCGTTTTAGATACGGGCGATCGAGCGCTCTCGTTGCCGCGCGCAGGCTAACATAAACCTAGCATGAAAATGACCCGAACGAGCTCTTTGCCTTAAAAGGCGGCCGACGCGGTGTTGGCGGCCCCGCCGCCGTCGCGGCGGCTGAGCAAAAGGACGAAATAAACAACAGGATGATGTCGGTGCGCAACGTCCCTCGCGGATACATCCAGGACGAGCGCGGAAGTTAGTTACACGCTCGCTACGGAGTTGCCTCTGTGCGTCAGTCTTTTCGCGAAGGAAACTGCTCTCTCGCGGCGCACGATTTAAAGGAGGAACGTGATATCCTGTCGACCGCGCTGCCGCGCGAGTGATGAATGCGAAGTTTTAGCGAACGTCCTGCCACGAGTCTTCCCGTGCCAATCGCGCGGCTTAGATTGTATCCTCGGCACAGGGACGCGGCGGCCGTATTTTTCGCGAGCGCATTCAATAGAGTTATTGTCAGTAGCCGCGAGGATAGCGGCGGAACTTCCGTTTTAGATGCTACTGATAACGCGCATTCAAGCTTGCAACTTGATGCGATACAATAGCTTTATAAGATTTATGATTCATTGCCCCGCGTTGTCGTCTACTTTGCGCGAAGTGAAGTGCGAGATTATTTTGAAGAGAATACAGCGGGAGGTCAATCTCGGGTGAAACGAGCGTTGCAATAATATACCATTGCAAAATAATAAATAATTAATTAAAAGATTGTTGTTCCAGCTCGTTCGAGACTCATTCGTGAAGAAACACGATGTTTACGCAGCATTAGAACGTAAAAAAAACTTAAAGCAAACTTGTCCGAGGCTGCTTCCGAGATCCATAATCCACCTTGCACTTCGCTATGTACTCTCACGATTTCTGACATTACATAATACGATGAGCAAAGCAAACTCTCAGGTGCCTCACGGGTGCATTTTGTTATTCAGCGATTCCGTGCGGTTTGCAATGCGTGCACCGTGCACACGTACGCGTGCGTACGCGAGTGGTAGCAATAGCAAATACTCCAGTAGAACGTCGCGCGGCATCGTAAGAGCGCTTCTGAGTAATGCGCAATAACTTTGTTGCGCTCTATCGCAGCCCGGAAGCCCTGGCCGGCCACCCCGGTATGCACTCTCCACTTCATCGAGTCGCTTATGCACTTCTCCGCACCGCGAAAGAAAACGCTCGTTTGTAATGCCCGATTCCGAGAGGAGCGCGATATCCCGTCCGACTGGTTGCCATCGGTTAACAAATGCGAGGAGTTTAGCTATTTGTTTCTCGTACTCTCCATTCTCACGTAACTGCCCCGCGGATTACCGGTTTATAAATTACGCGTTTTGATTAATGAAAATAACGACTCGCCGCGCACAAAAATTTGCGCTTCTTCGCTACATAAATATGCTAATGTTATAAAAGTTAACGCGATATTTATGTCGTGATTATTGCACGCAGCATCCCGACGACGTTATCAATGCGAGCGGTGGCATCGCGATCTTCCCGTTTATTTCTTAACGAGTGCGCCTTCCGTTCGCGGATTAACTCGCACAATCTATGTGCAGGATACTTATCTATCGAGCAAATTATTTATATCAGTTGAATTGATCGTTCGATAATAGCTCGAATTGAGTTTATCGCAAAATAATATTGTTTGATCGAATTAGACGGGAAGTCTAGATTCATGATTTCGATAAATAATCGAAGAGTACGTTGTGTCACCGTAGATTCAAAGATGTGCAAATTTTCTTTAATATAGCTTGATAATATCAAGCATATTGATAATACGCTTTATACAAATTCGCCGTTTCGTTATCCGCGATATCTGTCATTTTGCCTCTCGCTCGCTGTTGTTTTAAATTTCATGGTTCCGTCGATCGTATCGGTTTCACCTGCTAACTATTCCGACTATTCTTGACGATCCCTCGTGCATCGAGCATCCAATGATTTGCTCGAGCCTTTAACATTGAATTGTAGCCGTCACGTAGAATTCCAGCGCGTCTGACGCGGCTGGTTGCAACTCTCTTGTCACGGTAGACCGCAGACCACTGTTTCCCCTCTCCGCACGAAATCCGTCTAATCGATTTCCGGGCGATGACACGCGTCTCTTGGAATGGTACGGGAATGCTTTTTTACAGACGCAAAACACTTTTGTAATAACTTTTTGCAACAGCACCTTTGTAAAGGTACCGCGGGAAGTGGAGGAACGTTCCTTCTATTCACCGCCAACGCGCGTTATTAGACCTTGACATTTTTTCATTACACTTTTGAACGCTTTTCTTTGTAACATGCTAAAACCGTTGACAAAGAATCGAAATGTTCTTTTCTACAGCGTTTTTAAAAAGTACTAAAAATATTTGACACATTTTATTCACAGCTACAAAAATTAAAATATAATCATTGAAATAAATTTGACAAAAAATTAATTTGCTAACACAACTTGATTGCAATAAATACAAGATTGTAAATAAAAAAAGAATTAAAATGATTCGTGTAGTTGTAATTAGAAACAAGTAAAAAAAAATTGAAAAAGTGATGCATTATTAGAAATTAATCTTTAATAAATTATAACCATGAAGAATCAAGCGCGTGATATTCATAATGTCAGAAAAAACTTTCGCCTTGGGGAAGAAAAAGATAAATTAAATTCCTTCACATGTCATAAAAAAAACACTGCAATAAATTTAATTAGTGAAGTCGCGTTAGTCAAATGCTCAGATAAAAACGGAAAATTATTTACACATCTTGCTATTTGAGAATAATCGGTAGTCGCAAGCTCATTTGAATATCTTGCAAAAAACATTTTGGCAACCAGTCGCTTCATTTTTCTTTAATAATTAACGGGCACAAGACGTGAGTACCAAATTTATCAATCAGTTATCGCCCTCATCAGTTATCAGTTATCACGGCTATCGAGACTGCTCTTTGTTGTGTGTTTTGCAACAGTGATGTATTTTATTTTTATTTGTGGAATCCCCGCTTGGTCCTTCGAGAAGAAGATTACTTCTCACATTCTCCCTTCATCAGGTCCGGCGTAACGAAGGGAAAAGTAGAGGGGCGTAAGCAACGTCTATCTTCATAAATCTTGCTTGACGCACAGCGATATCAGCTATGTAATTGTTTCTTGCCAAGAAAGTTATAGTGGCCATTTCTAATGATGACTGATGAGGTGTAATTCAGCAACTATCTCCCAAGCGTATGTGGCACATCCCAGAAATAAGTTACAGTTTACGTAACGGTAATTATTGAAAAATCTGCCTTACTTAGTTTATCAGAGGCCTAATCTTTTTTTTATTTCGCTATTCATGTGTTTGATTAACGTGCGCTTTCTTAGACGTGTAGATTCTTAGTTTCAAAGATCCTTGACTCGACAGATTCCTCGTTTCATAAATCGTCTTGATGATTGTACTCAGTGGAATTCTAACGTAACAAAAAGCTTTATTCAATTATCACCAGCACATCTGTCTTCTATAGCCGTTAATTTCTCCCGCTTCTTCTATTCGCCACACGTTTATCTTCACATTGAGGCAACGTCAAAAAAACAGTCTGTATAGAGTAAACCATGCTAATAAAAACAGCCACCTGTCTTATCCTGTTTTACTTCAAGATACTAATTTTTTTCGTTCCACTTTTCTTGTAAACAGTCAATAGCAGTTTTAACTAGAAGCGAATGGAACACAAAATAGTTTGTGCAGTACAGTAACAAAAAAAATTGCAGCAAAAAATTGACCGCAAAAAATTTACAGTACAGTAAAAAAAAAAAGAAGAAATTTATATTCCATAATTTCCACGAGTCTCCAAGAGTAAAAAGAAAAAAATCATTGCGTATATACAAATTAACTGAGAAAAATACTCAACGAGCTCCAGTGAATTCTCCCAATACAGTCGTCGGAGATGTTTTTCCGCGGGAAAAAGATATACACGCAAAAAATGCGTTCACTCGCGGGACTACTAATTTCGCGGCCTCGTACGGCCTTTCATTCTGCGTTCTCGCTGCGCCTCTATTCTTCTCCCGATGAAGAAGTCGAAGAGAAACGAGGAGAATACGTGCGTCCACGCGTTCCGTACATCCCTACGACGATCAATCTTCCTTTTTTTTTCCTGCAGAAACTTTCCTTGTCTCTAAATTGGAATGACATGCTCGCGGTACTCCTCGGTATCGCCGAGACACACTGCGTGACGGGACTCGCCAACAACATCGCCCGCAATATTATTCTCGCGGAATCCTGAAAATAATTGGCTCGTTCGAGATCATAGTGGCGGCACGGGGAAGAGCCAGCAAACGCGATTGCGCTCTTTCGATTAAGCTGAAACGTCGCTTTTTACTATACTGCACATTGTCGGTTGTTCAAGGGTCGTCGGGTCGCGGCGGTTATCTCTGCGAAAGAAATTCTCATATGCCTCGAAGCATATGATCCTACAACGACCCTAAACCTTGTTAATGATAATAGTTTGTAATAAAGAGAGGTCGGAAGATTTCCGCGATCAGAAATCACGAATTTTGCCTCGTTTTTCGCAGGTAAATTTATATGTTCGCAAAATTCTGTCGAGAAATGGTTAATGCAAAAAGTAGACAATTATCAATCGACGTGACACTCGAATAGAACTGCATTTCAATAATTTCAACTTTGATTGCAAGCTGTATTCCGCGGGTTTATGCAGCTATTCTATTATTAATCGCCTCGATTGTTACGTTCAATAAACAGCTAAACGTGACGAGCAACAGAAATGATTGAGCGCGATCGTACGTATTCTTAGTTAATATAGCATCACGGCAATTTACGGCTGTCGAATGATTTCCACTGACAGCGAACTATTAATATCGAAGATAGATAGCGTATTTGTAACATCATCCGTGCACTTTGAAGGATCTTTTTCCAAAGTTCTCGACCACCGATGTAGCAGCAGCGGATGGGAACTCGTTGGGTGGTCAATGTCCGGGTGCCCACGTCATACTAGTCGAAGCGGAATCGAGTTAAAGACCGCACGCGGAAAAACAGAAGCACCGGAAGAAAAACGCGGACTTGCGCGTCAACCGTACGGTATCTCGGCGGGAGCGCGGCGGATATTAAAACAAAGGAAAATACGGGCGTGAGGTTTTGCGCGACATGCATGCGATGTACTCAAATCTGCCGGTCATCTAAAGAAGAGCCCGAAGAATGTGGCCGTGAGATAAGATCGAAGCCAAAATACGATAATTCAGCGATAATGGCGCACACAACCAATCTACTTATCTCCACATATGACAAGAAAGTAATAAATTATTTCTAAAGTGTTGGAAAAGAGCGGATGAGCTAGAAGAAAATGAAAGGGAAGACAAAAGAAGGAAATACAGAAGAAACTAGAAATACGAGGCGAAATGACGGCCGAAGAAAGAGAGAGAGAGAGAGAGAAGAGGGATTCCTCTCGCGCGGAGGAATGAGGAAATTGCAAGAAGAAGGAAGCGACAGCGAATCTCGGATGTCACCAGCGGCTGGTCCACGTCAGGCGTATCGCAAACGGGACGACACGCTTCGTGGATGTTGCGCGGCTCGAGGTTGGACCTGAGAGAACATTCGCTGCGAACCAACACGTAGATACACCCGTCTAGTGCATTCGTACTAACGCGTATATATTTAGATTAAGACCTGCACACTTGGCTCTCGGAGAGGTTGCTGACTTCTGCGACTACGAGAAGAAACGCGAAATTCCGTCAGTGACGAAAAAATAAAGCGTCGAGGCAATTAAATCGTTGACGTTCTATAATTCCTTTTCCAATCGTACTTCGTTAGCGATGCAAGCGTGGGAAAAAGCGAAATCGATTCTACGAGCTATGTGAAAATTGTGGAGATATACATCTGACTCGCGCGCGCGCGCGCGATCGACGATTGGAAAAATTCACATAAAACAATTATTCAAAGAACTGTGCGATTTTATTACATTTTTTTTTTTACGCAAGATTATCTTACAATTAGAGGCAAATATGAAATGCATTATCACAACGTTCCGTTAGGCGTTTCGCATTAAAGTTTTAAATTCTAATTCGTGCGAAACTCATTTGACGACGCGCATTTGAAGATCATTTCCTATCAATTACGATAAAATTATCATAATCTGGTAATTAACTCCAATCTGCATTAGCGCACCGGATCTTATTAAATTGCTGATGTTACCCATAATGTTACATCGCAGCTGCCGTTTAATACACTAATCTTCTTTCGGCTTTTTCTTTGAGCAATTTCTCAAAGACAAGATTGTAAGAAAATTCTACAGAATAAAGAGAGCTTTGCAAGAATGGAATTTTTTAACAAAACAGCCTCTGCTCACACTTTTGATTGTTCCTTTTTAAAAACGCTAATTTTAAATACGCGACAAGAAGTATAATAAAAAAAAAATAGAGTACATGAAATTCTAAAGTTTGCTCACTGCGTGCTGAAACGAAAAATACTTAAACTAGTTGCAAAATGTTTGATCTCATCGTGGATATATAATATTTGCAAGTGAATATTAGTGGTTGTACGGCAAGTATAGTACTTGTGCAGACTACATTCATTGCAAACACGGCTATTGCTGGACCGAATGCAGCTGAGTTAGTTAGAATCTGACTCGGGCATATCTACTACCTCGCAGCGCTGGTCGAGAGGTCGAGGCTCGTTAAGTCGGCAATGTAATCTACGACATTACGACGTCTAATCGTCTCTAATGCGCTGCGCCATCCTCAAATCGCTGTCTGCGTGGCTGGAACACGGAAGGCGTAGGATACCCCGAAGGGGCTCCGAAGTCTCTCTAAAGATTGAAAACCTAGGCGAAGTCTTTCGCGACGATGGCGCTTCGCGGAATTCCGTGCGCGAACAGAGCGGCGGCGACTGTGGGAAACTGGAAATTGACCGGGGACGAAGGGGAGGAAAAGAGATTCTTGTAGATAGGGCTAATACATGCAGGTACATACTATCATTATGCTTGCCACGAGACGTTCGGCCCACGTATGATGGTCGCTAATGGATGGGCTATGTCAATCAACTACACGGACAATTCGAACGGGATAAAGGCGAAGCCATATTTATCCACGGTTAGCGAAAGATAATTCCATCGATTCATGTATGTTTTAGACCTCATCTTGAAAATTATCGCTCTTAGCTGTTTTCCTAAATAGCTGATAAATATTGCTTAAGTTTGGCATTCTCTAATATCGTTGTGCACTTAAATATCAGATTGTAGTTGGAAGACTACTAGTCGAATGCATCAAAATTTCACAAAACTTTTTTTGTAATTTATTTAACGAGGCGAAGGAAAAGTGTTTGGAAGAAGCAGAACCTAGATATATAAAAACAAATTTTTACAGCGCAACAACTATGACCTATCAATCAATATATAAAATGCTTTGACCACAGCCTTTCTTAAATTCTTGCGCTCAAATAATCAGTTTCTGATTCTTGTTGCTTTCTCTATAAAAGATTATACTTTACAGTATTAATAATTTGCAACTTGATGTTTCAATAATAGCGCAGTAGTTCGACGACAAACGAAAAAGAAACCTCGCAATAAAAGAGACTTAATAAATATAGACAAGTATCTACATCCAGTCTACAATTTCTCAATGGACTCTGAACACGTTGACTTATCGCCATATACGTTGAAAACTAGTTGTCAAGATCATAAGTGCTTTAATGCAGTACAGTTACGATACCGGACCTCGGTATATCATAACTGTACATCTAATGGAGATACACGATTGTGGAGATTGGACACGGTTTTGCCAGACTGGGGCGAGTTACCGCGACTTCGGGCTGCAAAAAGAAGAGGGAATACTTTCTCGCGAATGATGCAAGTCATTTAACAACAACAAATTGGACAAAGCCCGATACAGATACAAATTTCGTTTAACATTAAGAAGCAAGCTCGACTTTATAAACTACTATGAAAATCGTGCGCTGTACACGCGAGATAAATGGCGAAGTATCAAAGCAAAAATCAAGTGCGGCCTCAAAGTATAAAGAGTCGCATAGTGCTACCGCCACTCTCGGGCCGTTCAAGGTCGCCCAAGGTCGTTCCGGAGAAGCAAGGTCCTTGGACTCAAGAGACGCTCGTAATAAACTGGTCCCCCCTCCCCCCCCCCCCCAACCTTCGACGTGACGCGGCGCGGCGCGGCGCGGCGGTGCCGTTGAAAAGAAAACGAGCCAAGAACGGATATGTTGCAGAAAACGCAAGGTCTGTATTATTACTTTTCTTTATCTTTCTTCCTCTCCGACTTCGTGCATCTATACCTTCTGGGCACATCCCGTCATCGTTTCTTTTTTTTTCTCCGGCAAATACGAGCGGCACAGCGTAAGGATGATAAAATAAAAACATTGCTCTCAATTTACTTCTTCGTCGCTCTGCCCCGTTTTTCTATTTTTCTTTGGTTCTTCATCAAGTTCTTCGTACGACACTCTTGTTTCCGGTCGTCTTGCTCTCTATTCAAAATTCTTCGGTTTTCTCCTTTCCTTCTTAAAGACTGTGAAGATCAGCCAGAACTTCATATTTTTTAATCGCGATTCTTCTCTCGTCGCTCAATACATTGCAAGTTACACGCTTGATATCACTCATAAAGTTCTTCATCGATTTATCGGCCTTTCCTTTTCAAAGTTAGCGCATGTCGCACGGTGATCCATGTTTCCAACGATGACTTGCAGGCACTGCAAGTCTGCGTTATAATTGTACGCGGCAATTTTGCGTGCTAATTATAACCGCACGAGTGCATGGACACTTTTTTTCTTTTTCTTCGATTCTCATCGTCCCTTTCTTGCATCTGCTACGTGCTCCATCTCAACTTTTTCCCGCCGCTCAGTCCGGTTCTTCACTTCGCAATTCTTTCGCCTGCTGACTAATAATAATATAAAACGACCGATCCTCTGACGTATTATGTTGAGGTACAATTCACGCACGAGTGGGCACCGTAAGAGGGCACTCGAGAAGAGAATCGGAGGATAGAATCTGGTCGAACGTGTGTCATGGATGCATCGGCGCAAAGAGAGAAGAGGCGTCGCGGGAAAACTATTTCGGATTACATACCGGCGATTTCATCTCCGACGTATGACAGCGTGGAAGATCGTTCGTCGTGCGTAGTGTCGTTTTCACATTACAGGGACGCGTCGAGCCTCCCGCGGGATTGACCGCGATCGCGGAACGAGATTAGAATAATAAAGTTGCTTTTATTTCGAAATTACTAAAGTAGACGCACAGTCAAGTTGTTACATTTCTTATTTTCACGCCACTTCCTCTTGACAAGTGCTGTTTAAGATTGTCGCGTACAGCTCTAACAATGAGTGGCACTCATCGTAATGGCTCAACGTCGTACAATGTCACGTACGCAATGTTGCGACAGCATGCTCGAAAGTTTCGCGAAGTTTTTTACGAAGGATAATTAGAGGGTCGCGAGTAAAAAGTTTTACATGAAAAACGACACTTTCGCGCGCACATGTGCACAATTAGAAATGTAAAAAAGATTCCGTGAAACTTCATACGGTATATACGAATTTATTCTTAGGACGTGTACAGCCCTCTTATTACGCGAACAAGGAGTGTGCCGACAAAAAACTACGAATCTATCATAAATGTGGTTAGACGTAGGCAGTCGAAAAAGATAACTGTGAAAGACGATTGAGGAGATGCGTAATCGATCTTGCGGTAGGCTCGATCGATGAACCCAACTTCCCTTCGCTATAAAGCACCTTTTCGAAAACGACACTTCTCGCGTAATCGTCCGCGACGTTACTATGCTACTTCCTGAGCAACATAAATCTCCTCGCTTCCTCGTATAAATTACACCGGCGGATACCGGAGTGGTCCGCGCGGTCCCAGATGTAATATCGTGACACTTTGCAATAATCTTTCATGGTTCACTAAGCTGTTCCGTAATATCATCAATTTGCATTGATTCCGGAAATGTTGCCGGCATACTAATTGCGCTCGCTGTCATGTGAAAAAAATTGAAAAGACGTATATTTTATTGACTACTATACTAACCGTTAGATGTTCGTGTTATTTCTTATTACGCGTTAAACGCTCGCACAGATCATTCCGTATATCAACGCAAGAATGCGCGTAAAATCAGTGTCTAGATGACGCCAAGAATTAAAAGTGTTAAAATGCAGATGGAGTTAATCCGGTATAATACTGATTTCATTACCTCGTGTGTACACTTTGATGTATCTAAAACTGCTCCCTCTCGCATAAAACTTGCATCTCTTTTTTTATCTCTCAGGGGACTTTTCATATTAAAAGAAATTTATATAATTTTCTACGTCGCTCGGGCAAATAATCATCGCATCAATTAACGGCGGACTGCCTGCCGCAATATCACGTCCGACGAGGATAAATCTTATTTAAATGAATAATACGCGGCAGGCGAGAAAAAAAACGGTACTATGCTGTGCTCGAGTGTCGTGCGAGTGTTTATTCGCTCAAAAAGTCGTTTCGTCATCCGGTTCACTCGCACGCTCGTCGTCGCTCGTTGCCTCTTTCCGTATACCTTCCGCTTCTCTTCCTGTTTGTTTCCAACTTTCCGTGTCATTCTTCCATCGCCGCGCGATTTGCACTTGTCGCTTCCGTGTACGCATGCTCCGTTACAATGATGTATGGACTGTCGTAAATCTACATATGGTGATTTTTTTTTACTGTTTACAAATAGTCTAACAATTAAAGCGTGAACTAAATCTTCTTCTCGGAAAAAAAATTTAGTTCAAAGCTTGAATTTTTCACCATAAATGTATTTAAGTAGATACAGTTTTGTAATTTCCTATCGCGCAAATAATTTTTCAGAAATGTTTTCCATTGATAGCAAGCAAATAAATTACAATCAATAATAAATACGTTGCTGTAAGAGATATTAAAGTGACGTATAAAAGAATTACATAACAAGAGTTTACATAATAAATTGTTGCTCACGTCGTGGTACCATTTTTCTTTCTTCGTTTTTTTTTTTTCTTCTCTCATTCTTGTCGTTGTACATTCAGATCGAGTTAAATTGGCATGAAGCGTGACTAGTGTCCACTCTTTTCTCTTCCTCCTTCTCCATCTTTTCCCCAGTTTATCTTTTACTCTCTTTTCTTCTGTTTTTCTCCGTGTTTATCTCTTTCTCTCTCTCTCTCTCCCTCCGCCTCTATCTTTCTTTCTGTTTCACTACGATTTACCTTCTCGTTCTCGTCGTTCCTCGCCGCTCTGCGCAGCAGCTCGGCAGAACAGTAGCTTCCGTATTGCGCTTTAATTACGATGACGATCCCGTTTTTTGCAGTACTTTTATTAATTGAGGGAACACAAGGAGATCCGCGTGTACGTATACCGCTCGACTCGCATGCTCGCGGACAATGTAACGTGTATATCGAAGCCACGCGTCCCACCGTAGCAAAAAATGATTACGGTACATGATTCATCGTCGTCACACGCGTCGCGGGTCCTCGCGCAGCGGCGACAATCAAACTTTCAGCATAATGTTGCAATTATTATCCGTCGACGCCACCCACCCGTGATCAAGATGAACTCGAGGTCGTAGCTTGCTCTTAATTGCCATTTCGTAATATAGCGAACGGTAATGCACAAAATTCATTATTAAATTCAAATTGAACGGCAATTTACAACAAAAGCTATTTGCTGCGCAATAAAAGATAATTACGTTATCTAATTCATTATGATCACACGTTCTGTGTGATCTCCGCTTCCTAATCGACGAATAATTGTATAATTAATAAAGTTTTTTTATGATTACATTTTAACTCGTTAAATAGAAAAATAATATGTTCTTAATCGCTCTATGCAAAACGATATATAAAAAAAAATTCGAAAAATTATATAGATATTTTCTTTATCTTAAACTGTTGCTATTTTAAAGCTTAATTAAAGCTCTTGATACAAATTAAAGAACATTCATATTTAATGAGAGATAAAACAATTTTTTCACAATATACGTCTAGAAGCGGATTATTGTCGGAAAGATGAAAAGAATTTGCAACTTTCGCACGGAAGACTTCCGCGCGAGCGGCTCATCCTCGTTTTTTACCAGCAAATTATTCGATTGTTTTGTAATCTTAATGATGTAAATAATTACTTTCTGGTCGCACGCCCTTTTCGTGTCTTAGATCGCGATATGTCAGTTAACGAAGTGTAATCCTGTAAATAGAGTGCTATGCAAATTATCCCGCCCTTCTAGATACATTATAGCGAATAAATGCTGTAAGAAATAAAAACTTCCTTCCTTAGATGCATTTGTATTAACATAAAGCAATGAAAAAATAGTATACAAAAAAGAACAAATAGGATACTAATATATGCATTTGCACACAGACAGGAATATTTCATTACTTATAGATAATATCTGACGTTTAAAACTCTCAGCGATAATATAGCATAACTCACATAATTGATAAGATCAGAAATTTTACCGGAACAAATGTCTCTTCAAATAGAGAAATGTTTTTACTGATTCATGTTAAAATAAAATGTCGTGTAACGGAAAGATATCAAGGTTTGAAAAGAGTTAGCTTAAAGATAAAAGTATTCAAAGAATTTGCAAATACTGATAAAACGTCGAGTCATAAAATATTTGAGAAACCTTCACAGGAACGGATTTACAGTTTCAACACAACTTAATTTAATTCTTTGGTGATATCGCTTTTACTCGGTTTGTATTTATCTTTTTGCCAAATGTAATAGTAATTATGCTTAAATATGCTACATGCTGCAAAACGCATTAGACTGAGACATTATTTCAGTATTTAGCTTAAAAAATCAATGTAAAAATATTCCTATAAATCTGATGTTATAAAATATTATTTTTACTCCACGTCTCTTCAATAGTTCAATTTCGCAGTTATAATATTAATCAATTATGATCAATTTCTATTTGACGAAGATTGCATCTTTCATATTTACTTGCACGAAGGGCGATTGTTCAATTAAAATTAATCATCTTCTATCCCGACAAGATACAACAACGATTACTATAATTTCATTCATTTAATTTACGACGAAGTATCTTCACGCTGGCGTCTCTATTAGAAATTGTGCTGTAATTATTCCCTTCGTTTGAACCCCGCGACATGCCACGCGTCTGTCTAGCCGCAAATCAAAAATTCCGAGGCCAGGGGTCAATTGTTCCAAGAAGCGGCCGCGCTTTCAGAAGTTTCCTCACGACTGACGTTTCCGCTGGATCAATAATTGCCGTCACTTCGTATTTGTGCGTTCTGCAGTTTTTGCACGATTGCAGAACATTTGCACCGCTATTTCTAGATATGAATCTAGAAATATATTCCGATAAACGGAAACATTGAGCCATAGTTAAAACGTGATAGAAAATGAAAAAAATCTTTTTGACAACAAATATATAAATAAAAGATTATATATATTATTTGTGTTGTAAATAAAAGAATTCTAGATTATATAATTTTGCGAACTTGAGTTTAAAAAGTGCATACTATTTTAACCCTCAAAAATACGCCGTATGCGTGCTACTGTTGTACGCAACGTACATTAGCTCGAATAATTACAAGAATGATAATTACTATCCTACGTTTTTTACATCTTTTTTCTGCATTGATATGGTTCTTTAGACAGGAATTTCCATGCATTCTCTTCACAGTTAGAATTCTTATCATTCAAACATCATCGCTCAGGAAAACTGTGAATTTCTCGATAGACTTAAGCAGTTTTTCCGTAATAAGAAGCAGTTTTTCCGTAATAAGAAGAAAAGAAGTACATATGAAATGTTATTTCTTATCTTACGATAATCATCAAGCAATACTCGGCAAGGCAATTTTTATTTATTCAGCTCAAGTCGTTAGATGGTTAAGCAAAGTACAGTTATGGACGAAAAATAAAGTCACCGTCGTAAAATGAAATTACGTTATATACTCAATTCATATGAAACTTTATTATAGTTCACCACGATGAATACGGATAAAATTGCTTTTGCATACACTAGGTCTCTGATGCCAAATCAAATGATATTCGCTGGAAACGAGTTGTATACCGTTAAAACTACGTCAGCTAGCGTAATTCACTATGCCCATTCCCGTCAATGAAGAAAAATCTTTTCAGAATCACAAGAACACTTCCTTTCCCCAAATTACCAAAGATCTATGTAATAATATAATCCAACTTACAACCATGATATACCGTTACAGTCGTATCTTTTATTATGTATAATTCTTTATGTATATCCATTCGACGCGAGAAAACAGAACCGATTTAATGTAATAAGTTTATGATAATAAAATAGTCGGTTTTTTAAAGTATCATCAAGTACGCTTGTTGTTTTATTATCATTTTATTGACTCTTATGCGAGAGCAAAATATTCAAGCATTTCTGCAAAATCTTGGAAGGAATTAGAAACATTGCACATGTGTGATCACCGCGTGATCGAAATATCTCGGGATTATCCGGAGAAGAGAGTATTTATTGCACCTGGCACTTGGTCCGGGAAGTCTAAATCGACGCGGATGCCGGACGAGAGGGCAGCCGTATAAGTCGGATTAATCTTCGGCAATTTATGGGGTATTATCCGCCGACCGTCCGGTACGCGAACAGCTATTAAGGTAGATGAATGTACACCGCCAAGGGGAATGAAACGGGAAGAGGACGAGCGAGACGCGTGTGCGTACACACTCCTGCGGTTGCGTGTCGCTCATACCTCATTCAATCACGGATAACGTTAGGACAGGATGTGACGCGGCTCGTACGCACCTGAAAAAATGCGCCAGCGGTGCGTATTAACTCTGAACACGCAAATACGCGCGCCACTGCAAATATTCTGCGGTCAGCTAAATAACATTTGCGAATAAGGGTTCGAATTAGTAAATAAGGGATAATGTATCCTAAAATCGCGCCATGTTCCCATCAAAACGTCATTCGGTAAACCAAATTGGGAAAGAGCGTGTAGAATGGAATGATCATAGAATGCGATAGAAACTACATGATAGTGAAACAATCTCCAGGAAAAGAGGAAATGTCGGAACGTTTTGTTCGCCAATCTTCCACACGATTAAATTTACACACAGAGATACGACACCGCTGCCATTGTCTTGTTACGCCATTGACTTGAAGAGTGCGCGTCTCTTTTTGCATTGCCTTGCGCATTCGAACTAATTTCTGGCGCGTAAATCAGCAACGTAATGCTCACGTAGGTCGCATCATTATGTTTCACTACTATTTAATGAACGTGTCATTTTTAATCTGTGCTATTATAACTGGCTATAAAAAAAGTAGTAACATTCTGAGATGAAAGATAAGAGAACAATTTTAGGATTTTTTACGACCTTACGATACGCATTTTACAATGTTGAGATCTTTTCGTATAACTTGATAACCCGATAACTTGATATAACTTTCAGCTTAATCGTAATAATGACTACTTCTCGATTTACATATTTGAAAATTATTAACTAAAATTTACATAGACGAGACGGTAATAATAGCGCCTTCCGCAATTAGTCGTTCACTGTATTTAAATTACTAAGGAATTCTTGTTAACGATCGCACAATGAGCGCGGGATAAGATTTGTACGATAACTAGAAGTCGTTATTATTACCGTTTTCGTAAGACGGTAAAAATATCGGGAGCGCATTCTCACGCAAACGTCACGAAAAATGAATTCGGGTGATTTACGCGTCGCGCTTCAGCCGCGGGAAAGGCGAGCGCAATCGCAAATTGTGAATATTTTACGTACGTATAGCGCAATTGTCCGTTACACTATTGCTTTACAGTTATGTGAGCGCGTATCGTGTAACCGCGTAGCGTTTATTGTCAATAGAATTCACGATAGCGCGAAAAGCCGCCGCCCTGAAATGCACCGTTCAAGACATCAAAGCGAATACGTGACATTGTAAACGCGAATTGTTTACATGCTGGCGTTGCATGCCACCGCGGGATTTGCGCCATCTGCTACACACACACACACACACACACACACACACACACACACACACACACACACACACACACACACACACGCACACACACACACGTTGCAGAAATAGCGGTGCTGCACCTCGGCAGCGCGCCCGCAAGAATAAAAAAGGAGCGTGGTTTTTTTTTCAGAATTTTATAGAGTCGTTGCGCATAATAAAGTGAGTTCTCCCGTGAAAGGCGGGAAGAACTATATTTTTGCAACTTTTGCAAATTATATAACCGGTCGATGAAAAAACGAGCATAATCGCTTATTTAATGAAGCACAACAGAACTTCCCTATCTTCTACATCTACACGTTTGCACCGTATTACTGCAGGCCGCATACCTCGATCGGCATTTTCCGGCAAACTCATATCTCGGGGGCTCTAAGAACCGCTCGAAAAAGGTGAGAAAAATGCAGAATGGAAAAGAGGCACGCGAGGGAGATATGAACACAAAGTGCGCCATTAAACCGGAACCCTCATATTGAGACGCCGCACCTAAATCAGAAACGCTTCAACAATCAGCCGAGCTCTGAGCGACGCGGCTCATTTGCAGAGGGATCGCATATTTTCCGGCGCGATGCAAGAAGCCGCTGCGGCAAAATCGATATTAGCCGATCGATAGAGCAATCAACGGCGCCGGTCAGCGGCGGCGGCGGCGAAGAGGCGCGAGCGGCACGCGAGAGGAATAAACACATTCGTGTATGCGCTATTAAATGGTACATTGCCTTCGCGTGTTATAGAGTCATCTGGTACACGCCACGACTGTAGTGGTCCACCGCCGCTTTCTCGCGTGCGCATCCTCAGCAGCATCCGCGGACTTTGATAGGCAGACGCGCGCGTCTTCGGCACCCGCGCGAGATTCCGTTTTCAAAGGACCTACTTTCCGTGCGGCACCGCCGCTGAAACGGCGACAGCATGATCGAGATGTTCAACTCATTTACACACACTTCATTGCGTGTATTCCACAAAATCTTTGCATCGTTGATTAATGTTTCACCACTTGTAAAAAATAATTCGAAAACGGAATATTACATACATTTGTATTAAAAAAATTACGTTAAAATATGCGACGCATTAACGTGACATATTTCTCGATAATCCGTTTCATATGTTGGTTTACAAAAAAAAACGCACACGTGTCTAGTTAATCAGCTGCGGATGGCCGGATAAATTCATGTCGTGTGACCTTGTGATGTACCGTTGAATGTGGTCAAGGACCCGAGGAAACTCAAACGCAATTAAGCGCAGTCCGAAAGAGAAAGAGATAGATAGAGAGGAAGAAACAGATAAAGAGAGAGAGAGAGAGAGAGAGAGAAAATCACGAGAAATTAACGTTAGACTCGCTCAACGGCTAAATGTTGCTTTCGGATACAAACGATCATCACGACGATAAGTTTTTATTTAACCGTTCCCGTTGTAACGATTTGTACAATTTATCGCGGCATGCCGTCGAATTAACCGCCGGTAAAACGAACGCGCGTGATCGGGGTTTTAATGATTTCAATCATTACGACGCGCGATTGTGGTGCTATACTGTAATCTTTTCAATTGGAAAGCGTGAATGCGTATGAAGTGGAGAGTGTGCAGATGTTTGGCGCGAGTGCGAAATATAATAACTCATTGATTAACTTGTCCAGGCTCCGCATTTGTTAGCACAAAGAAGAGACAATTACGGTAGTAAAAAGAAGCCACCTTTCTCCGCGGCAATCTTGTAATTTTCGCGCGAGATATATGTGTGCGGGCTGACGACGGTGGCGTGTATGCGAAACTGGCAAGTTTCTTCGTTTTTATTTTCGTGTCGCGGCAATATTTACTCGAGTTTGTAGCTCACCCGCGTCGAAAATTGTATTACCCACGGCGCGCCGACAGTAAATTTATTTTATTCATCCCCGCGATATATCATATCCACCCACGATTGGGGCCCCGCCGCCGGCTCCTTAGGCGATTCGCTGAAAGGTAATCCCGCTGCTTGGAAACGTGTTGGAATCTTGATAAAGCGTATGGTACTCGGTGGAATCTCACCCGTGGCGTAGTCGCTCTTGCGGGTGATTGTTAGGATTCTTTTCGAGATGGGCGATAGTAGTACAACGGCCGCGCGAAACGGCTGGAGGCCTCGGAAGATAAAGTAACTGTAGATCTGTCACTGACATCGTGTGTCCCCAATTTCATATTTTCCAATTCGTCGTTCAACTTTATCGGCGCGCACTTTCAATCCGACATCCGACGATCAAAATCGAAAATTTCATTCCCGTTTTTTTCTTCCCTTATTTCTTGAACTTTACGATATTGTATCCAAACTAATAAAAGCACACCACATGCTCTCAATCGTTTTATAAGATGATACAAAGATTGCACTTGTAAACGTAGCCGATTTCATGCAGGAAGAAATTTAATCCAGAATTGATGTTCAAGCAAGGTCGGGTATACTATCATATTATACTCGAATATCGCGTTTAGTCCTTCCGCTACAAAGGACGCGATGATAGTCAACCGTAAAATTACATCCTTAGTGAACTGAAGAATCGCCTTACAGGTTACGCTACATTACATATAGAACATTGCAGGTTTATAAGAAGTGTGCTGCAATAATGCTTTTAATCCTTCCGCTATTAAAATTAATAATAAGAAGCATATTCTTAATATTTTTCAACTCACTATTTATTTGTAGAAAATAAATCGCAATTAGATCATAAATAGAGAAAAAATATTTCATGTTTTCTTTCCAAGATTGCATTAATCAAACTAAAATCATTGCTATCAAATAAAAATGTTTGTTTATCATTCTTTTACCAATACGAAAAGCTCCTACTTTTTGATCTACTGATAATTTTTTGAAATTTGACTTTTCAATGAGATTATAATTCAGACTAGCAAAGTTAGAGCGCTTCCTTGATCGTCTTGTAAAGGAATATATGTCAAATGCAAAAACGGATCCACACAGTGTGCCAGTTTTTAAAGGTTGAATCTCTCGTTGATCGATTTATCTTACTTTACAAATACGCGCGCAAGCGAAAATCACAAAGTTCCCATGAAGAAACGTAGCGACGACGTCAAAGTGTAGCTTCGGTTTTACGGCTTATATTTACGAGATGCCCATAGCCTATAATTCCTTCTTTCTTTCAGTTATCGTCCGGGCAAGCCCTGTCATTATCCAGCTGTGTACCTCAAACACCATGGTTAGCTAGAATGTTACTGGCGCAACAGTTACGTCGCCCTAATCTTTCGATACTTCAAAACCGATAGTGCGTGACTTTTTGTTTCACACTTCTGGCTGCCATCCTTTGCACAAATGAGGAAAGAGAACTGTATCTCTCGGGTCTTTGTGACTAAATTACAGTTTTAATGCTTTAAACAGTCACTTCTATTACGCTATATATTTTATATGTACTACTACTACAAATATAATAAAGCAAAGAAGAGAAATTTTTTTTAATTTTAGACAAAATAAATGTTAAAAATGTTATACATAAATAATTAGAAGCGCTTTATTTAAAATGTAGGTAATCTGAATATTTGAATGTTTTATGACGACAGAACATATATAAGATGGAATGCATGATTCACGTTATTCTATGTAATAGTGTTTGGTGACATCTACGTGAACCTGCTACTCGACTTGCATGCAAATACGCTTATGTCATTATTACGTGTGCTTGAAGATAAAACATGCGACTATTTCTTGCTCGGTCGTTGATCTTTAGAAAACCGCACGCGTACACTTTGCATACAAATTGCTTTGACTGAAATAAATTAAATACAATATGTTTTTTTAAAACTAGTTTCATATTTCTTTTCGTAATAATATGTCGGTGGATTTTGTGAAATCTCCGACCAATAACCCGGTCAGCAAATATGTGGCTTGAAATAACTGTGCAGTTATATAACGCATATGTCATCGTTTCGACACCGACCGGTTTATTTCGGTCACTCGGCTGCCTACGCTCGAGGCACGATCATCGTCATGCTGACACTTCCCATTCTTTGACGAGAGAAACCTTGGGATCTTGAACTTGACTGGAGCCCACGGCCGCGCCGTTGCAACCTTCCAGATTATTACCGTTAGCCATTGCTGCGTTGACGTAATATACGCAGGCACATTTCTTCCTTATCGTGCCTGCCTACTTGAAACTAATTATGACGTTTAACGTACTTGCGAGCACCGTATAGTTGTTCGTTTAGACGATTCGCTGCGCTTCATAAGGCATCACAAACGTATAGAGTCTTGGGTCATGTATGCACATACCTTATTAGCGTCGACGGTATTTTGTAACGTGACTCTATGCGCAAGCGATTGTAAAGACGATCGGTCATACGTCACATAACATAAGTGATCTTTTATATATTTACGTATATAATAAATGTACATAATTTTTCAATAGCAAGTCTCAATTTATGTACGAGGAGGGAGCGCTGCATTTTTCACGAATTACTTCTATCTGACTTGATATTTTAAGGAATCTGAAATATTGTAAAATCTCGACTCTAAATTACAACTGATATATGCTCGTGCAATAAAATTGCATAAAATTTATATTTAGAAGTAATTGTTACTTTGACTCTTGACA
The DNA here is from genome assembly GCF_040581485.1 of Linepithema humile. Lineage (NCBI taxonomy): Eukaryota > Metazoa > Arthropoda > Insecta > Hymenoptera > Formicidae > Linepithema > Linepithema humile. The sequence continues at coordinate 21,550,730 of NC_090128.1, read as the reverse complement.
GTATTTTATTCGCACGAGAGAGATATAGGCAATTCGAAAGTAATTGTACATGAGTGACTTATGATACCTTATCTCAAAGATTGTGCTCCGTTAAAGTGCGGCGGATCGTAAACTAGCTACAACTTACGGTTTTATTTTACGAGACATTCCGGCGCGTATTGAAAATGTTATAATGTTTGCGGACCGGCTCGGATTATGGCGATGATTACTTTCCGCCGCCACATTAGCGTGGCGACGATTTTAGTAGCACGGTGCCCGTCCACTTTGTGTTTATCCCGTAACGGTAATTATGACTCGCTTTGATGCAAATAACCGTCGTCGAGAAGTAACGAGCTCTCAACCGCCCCGTAATCGCGATCCTTCCTAAGAATAAAGCTTTCGTACGGCGTAAGATTTAGCGGATATAATTTGTATTGATAATATTGAAATGAGATCATTATTACGCAATATAATTTACGTGATAACAGTGGTTAGTGGATATCGTAATATTGAAGTGCGAAACAATAAGAGATAAAGTAAATTATTAATACGAATGATAATAAACTCTGCGATATTAAAATACGCAATTTAGTTTAGTAGTTTAGCTTTAACAATAAATTAAAGCTTTAACTGTATTTTTATTAACCGTAATAAGTAAACATAGTAAGTAGTATAGTATATAGGATATTTTAAGTGACTGGCAGAAAATTTGTTAAAATGGCAATCCCCTAAGTGTCAGCGTACATAAATCATGGTGCATGACGTGTAAATTATTTTATAAGTAGTCGATTTTAAACGAGGCCTCAGGCAAAACAAAAAATATCGATCAATCATCTGCTCATTTTATGATGTATCATTATAGGTGGCACAAAGTTGTAGTCGATGAGATCGACGCTTAAGAATCCGATAATCGAACCGATCTTACTGGCTTGATGACGATGTTGCGGCCTACTCGAGTTAGAGATGCGCTATAAGTCAATTAATTATTGATCGATTTAATAAAGTTAGCATACTGACAGCAAACAACATAGCAGTCGATGCCACTGACTCGTATTCTACGTGCTGCCGATTTCCGATGTTCACCGACAGTCATTACTGAAGTCGCTCACCGTATTTGATCGTCAGCTTTCCTCGTGCATCTAATCGAAGATGACGGTCAACGAAAGTGGAACCCATTCTAACTTGATTATTGCAATTATATCTCTGCGCGTATTTTAGATACTCATCTAAATCTGCAAATAGCACACTATGATTTGAATTGTTGTTAAATTTTCTAATTTCTGATTATGTACACAATACGGAACTTTATAGCTAATATGACAAGTAATGAATAAATTCTTCGCAAAAAAAAAAAAACAAATTAGCAGATGCAATGCAATTTGTGGATATGTAAAGCACTGAGCCGCAACATCGCGCGTGAGTACTTAATCACGGTTAATTAAATTTTCGTCGTTTATTTTACAACCGGCGCTACGATCTAGAAAGAGACAGAGGAGAGAACACTTAAAATACCGGTTAAGTCAACCGGTCTTAGCGTGAATAAAAGCGGAAATTAACGTGGGCGCGGGGACCCGGAAATTGTACCGCAAAATCGCATTCCTCGGCTCGTAACGACCGGCCTATATCCACCGAGTTTTGGAGGCGCGTATTACAGTTATTTCAGCCCGGAACACAGTCGCGCACGATGCGTTCTAGGCGGTCTCGAGATTTCTCAAATCTCGTAAAATGTTCTGACAGCCGAAGCAGCTGTGCGCCACAACGGTTCCGTGACTTCCTTTACATCATATCTTTCACTTCTTTTTTTCTCGCAATGGACGTAACAACCGTGCAGAATTCGAATTCTCTCGGAGCCTCCTACAAGGAATTTTCCCGCTATTCGGCAATGCCCTCTTTTTAGAAACAATGGCAAAGTTGAAATAAAACGACCTAAGCGAGAAGATTTTGAAAGCCAGGATCAACATGGCTCCGCGAATAAACCTTAACGCTGTATTTTCAAACGTCCAAAAATATCTCGCACCACATCAAATACTGACAGAATGCATACAACTTTCTAATTGTACCCACAGCTGTTTTATAATTCTTGTGATCTTAAAGAATTTTAAATATCTTTGAGTCACCATCACATGCAATTAGTATCGACAACTTGAAAATTAGTATTAGTATTGAAATTTAGCTTCTACAAGATTTTTGTGACATGACGTACATTAACAAGTTAAACGAGTAAATTACTGAAACATTTCGTGATGCGAAGTACATATAATGAACAAATAATGGACTCTCTCTATAGAATTTACACAGGATGAGGAAGACGCATTATCCTGTCGAAGTTAAGACATGAGCTATGCGGAAACGTCGAAAATATCTTGTAGAGTCCTGACATCCCGCGGCTACAGGTCCATTACGGGTCATGTAGCTTGAGTTCAGAGTGTGTTTCAAGTTTCAAAGAACACCGGCGCTTTACAATTTCGTCTAGAGCAAAGGTTGAAATTCACTGTCATTATCTTAATGGCGCGAGAAAACATCTTTAAGCCCGGTAATTAGATAAGCGTTAAATTGCCCGAAGACAAAAATCATGCTGGTTTGCAATATAATAGAAATTTATTTGCTCATAATAATGAAAAATTATAATACGGCTCGTGAGTCGCTGACCGTAACAATAAGAATAGTAATTTATACTCAATTTTGTAACGTGATTATATATTGAATATTTTTACAAACTTTTTATTTGAGATTTAAATGTAATTAAAATACAAAATTTGTTGTACATCAACGTTTTGTGTCTCCCAAATTCCAAGGAAATTCTGCCTTTTTCGCGACACTTACGTCATTTAATTCTTTCCCATAAAGAAGTATTTTAATTCTTGCTCCGTGACATGTAGCGGACGCAAGTATTCTACTTCTTTGTTTCCGTGTTTCTACTTCGTTTTATCTTTTGCGGTGCTAAGATGGCAACAGACATACTAATAAACACTCACATTCCAACCTACATAACACCGCGCGTGGGTACAAAGCGTTATACAGATGTTTGATGTATTCACGAAGAGGAGAAAGAATATATGTCGAAAAATTAACTGCTAACGACTGACAACGCTGAAGAAATACGGCGTTGTAACAGTAAAAGTCTATTCACCAGTAATTATTACATGTAAGTGACGGCAACTTTTCAAAGAATATAAAATATTTGAAGATGCTAATTGGAAAAAAAATGCTTCATGTGAACTGCATAAATACAAACCGTAAGAAATTCAAACATATAATCAGCAAAATGCAAACTGTGCAAAAATATATAATTATAAATTATGCAAAAATAGAAATTATCCATTACATATAACTGACACATTATAATTCTCTCAACTACGTCATATTTACAAAGTATACCTCATTTATTATTTAATCATGAATTTTATGGTTAGTATAAGCTGACACTATCGAAAATTTGAAGCGCAAAGAACTCTCTGTTCTTGGCTGCAATAAAACCAAATAATTTCATATCAACGCAGAGGTAAAAGTATCGGTGTTAATACATATGTTAATTATATCTGTGATAAATGACTCGAATCATAAAAATGTAGCGCAAGTGAGTGAAATTGAACAATTAAATCATGTGCGATTATACTCAACAATTAAAAAATTATAGTACGATAAAACGGAGAAAAGAAAAATGCGATACTACTTGCTTTCACATTATTGGGCGCATTCAGCCAACACAACAATTGTGTGGCGCTCACTAAACGCTCATTACCACTCGAGTATTCTACGAGATCTTTCATATATCTAATGGTATACTCCAATCATAGATAATAATTACTGATTGCTTAACTGTCGTGTCGGCTGAATGCGCCCATTGTTATATGTATTGATTTGTATCAAATATCTTGAAGTAATAAAAAATTCATCAAAATATAACACTATTTTGTATGTGTTCCAATAAACGCGTGCAATTCTTTTCAAAAAGGTAACAGTTTAATAGATACGTCAATAGTTATACATAATTAAATTAGCCAATTACACAATTAAAGAACAAAAAAAGAATAAAAGTTAACCATGTGTTTCTCCTACGATTTTTATTCATTACTTTATGACTTTATAAAAAGAACATATCAAAAACAAATCAAATTATAAAAATTTACTTCGAGATTCTTATCAAGAAAGACAGCGTGTGCGAATTAATAAGATAGAATAAAAATTACAGATGTCTAACAATAAGCATATTCGTGGACAAAACCAATAAGATTCATGTAAATGGATACTTATACATCAATATCAAAGTCGAGAACTGTTTGTGTATCTAGTAAACCAATTGCTTCTCATTGTCACGGTGTCGTTCAGAAAACATAGACGTTAAGAAGTTTTGTACTGGTAAGATGAACAAACTGATATTGTAATGTTAATTATTTTTATATTCAATCGGTTAAATAAAGTTTTGGTATTAACGTTCAGAATTTATCACATCTGTGTATATTTTAATGTTATTTGAAAAATTTATATTGCAAATTATTACCAACGGAGCAAAATATTCTATCGAAATTCTTTAGAATCTTACTCTTCTTTCAGTTCTTGTCGACATCAACAATTATGTTGTAATTAATTTGTAATATTTTCATTATTGATTTTAAATAATCAAGAAAACATTGTAAAAGTCATAACATTCGAATACATAAAAAAATTGTAACTATGATTTTCTTTATTTTTAGTAGAAAAAGACGATATATAGGATCTCACAATGCGTGATATAAAGCAAATATTATGGACTATCATTTTTATGCTTTTAATTTCTGGTAATGACATGATTGTGTGTGTTATATGTGTATTTACATCATACATAAACAGTTATCCATTCATTATTTTCTTTTTGTCACATATTTTTAATGCAAAACATAATATCTGCATCTTTGTTGAATTATTTTCTGTGTTTTCATTCAAAACATACATTAATTATTTATATTTCTTTTTACCTGTATCTCTAAATGATTCACTAATACTAACTTTAAACATTAATAGAAACATTAATAGAATAGAATACTGACTTTATATATTAATAGACTCAATTGGGAAAAAATCTAATAAAAATACATTTTAATAATTTAGTAGCTTATTTTGTTAAAACAATAATGTGATTTTTTCTATCAAGCCAAAAAAATTCTTCCTAATAGTAAAATTTTATCACTTCCAATATTAATTCAGAAAAAATTTGTATTATTAACAAACTTCATCTATTAGTTATAAATAGAAATGATTATTAATTCAATTTATTTTTTCAGGTATTATAATGCAACATACATCAAATAGTACAAAAAATGCAACATACGATGGAAGAACTCAGAATATTACATCAAGTAATTTTCTTTATGTCATATTTTGAATCTGAAACATAATACCTAGATTTCCGTTGAACTATTTTCTGCATTATAAAACATCAACTTAATCAGTATAATCAATAGAATACATTCATCATTCAAAACATCAATCTAATCAATCAGTTATTTACTTTTATTTCTTTCTAAATGAATCACTAATACTGACTTTAAACATTAATAGACTTAATAAAAAAAAAACTCATTAAAAATGCATTTTAACAATTTAGCAGCTTAATTTGTTAAAATAATAATGTGACTTTTTATATCTAGCAAAAAAAGTTCTCCCTAATAGTAAAATTTTATCACTTTCAACGTTAACTTACAATCAGAAAAAATTTGCATTATTAACAAACTTAACCTATTAGTTGTAAATTTAATTGATTATTAACTAAACTTATTTTTTCAGGTATTATAATGCAACATACGTTAAATGGTACAGAAAACAAAACATACTATGAAAATATTCAGAATGATATAAAGAGAATTAACACCAGGAAAACATCACCAATAATCAGTATAATACCATTCCTTATATTTACTTCCATCATAATTTTATATATAATTATATCTTTGCGTAAGTCAGTAAGTATGTAAGTAAATAAGTTTTTCTTTATATATATATATATATATATATATATATAAATATAAAGGTAATATAGGTTTGTAAGATACATAATGAGATAATTTCTACAATTTGTTTTTATAACAATAATAAGCATTATTTAGTTTTATAGTATAATAAAATTAATTAGCAGCAGAATTATACAATAAGAAGTTAATATTATTTCAAAATTCAAATTTTTGTTAAAAAAAATTTCAAAGTTTTAATTTTTTAATTTATATAATTACTGTGAAAATAAATAATACTTGTAAAATTGGTTGTGTGTATATATATATATTTCAAAATTCAAATTTTTGTTAAAAAAGATTTCAGTTTCAGTAGTGTATACACACACACACACACACACACACACACACAACCAATTTTACAAGTATTATTTATTTTCATAGCAATTATATAAATTAAAAAATTGAAACTTTAAAATCTTTTTTAACAAAAATTTGAATTTTGAAATAATATTAACTTATTGTATAATTCTACTGCTAATTAATTTTATTATACTATAAAACTAAATAATGCTTATTATTGTTATAAAAACAAATTGTAGAAATTATCTCATTATATTCACAAACCTATATTACCTTTTAAAAGTGCACGAATTAGTATTAAACCGCGAATGCCTGTTGGCTTTCTCCCTTGATAGCAAAGCTAACAGTTCCTTTCTGCTTTCTACTAATTATTTAAACCCTTGTCATACCACAATATTTTCGAATTAACAGACTATGCACATATGTAAATGTATGTAAGTGATTTATTACGTTTTATTGAAATGAGAATAACTTGCAATAATTATAAACATAGAATTTATTGCTTCAGAATGAAGATGCAGCCCTGCTTCTTCCAATCAGGCACGAAAACAGGCAGCTTCCCGACATCGTATGTGAAACGCGCAATGTAAGTAAAATATGTGATAAAACATACATAATGGAATACGTAGAGTAATCCAATAACAATTTCGATATTTTTCAATCTATTGTATAATAAAAAAAAACTATTATATAATACAATCCATTTCATTGTTCAATTGAGTCATTTTCAAGATTTAGAAATCATATTCGGGATGGCGCTAAAATCTGGGACACTTAATTGCATTTTATCGTTTATAGCTCCACGTGAAATACCCCGTTGCCGCTCATATGCTGTTAACTGTGTGCTATGCATAAAACGCATCGGTGTCTAAAAAAAGAGTATCGAATTAGTCTTTCATTCAAGCTATTTCATGCAAATCGTTATTATAAGCAATTTTCATGATCTTTATAACATAAGAGAATATTATAAAAACAATAGTCAGTATCTAACAACAGTATCTAGAAAACGGCTTACAATTGTCGCAAACATAAAAATATCAGCTGTTTATCAAAACGGCGAAATATAATAAAAAACCAACTGCTCCCGTACAAAATAATCTTGATCGCGGCGCGGTAACGACGTGTACGAAATTTATGATTATCTGTTTCTGGAATATACTCCCATGTTAAAAAGACCACTAAAATTATTTATGACTTAAATGAAGAGCTAATTCAAAGCCTTTCTTCAGACCTCGATGTATTTTAATGCGTAGCACGCGGCGAGTAAGCACCAACATGGTATTTCGCGTAGAGCGTAGAGCAATAAACGACAAAGTACGATTAATTGTAGCAGATTTGAGCAAAAACTGTCAGTTTTACTCCTCTTTTTTTTTTTAATAAAGTGCTATTGTTAATATGTATTTTCTAACGGCGTAAAAACCAAATTTAAAAATTTATAATACAAAATCGTTTAAGATTATCAAAAATAATTAAAACATACATATCTTATAATGAAAACCAACATGAAACAATGACAATTCTCATAAAATCCAGACTTATTTGTAAAGACACTTATGTTGTCTATTAAAACCAATCTGTAAAAATACGTCTATTATACATATAAAAAGTTTGCATAAAATTACTACATTTTTAAAGAAATTATTTTCGAACTTTCATAGTGTCCAAAATAATGAAAATGCTAATAATTATTGACTTATCGTCTATTTTGTAGAACAAGTTGATCAAAAAGAAAATAAGCACATTATTATAATACATACATATGCACATAAAAACTTGATTATAACATCAAAGCGTCATCTAAATTTCTAAACAAAAAAATATTGTAAAAAGATATTTCAAAAATTACGATTGATTTACTTTTCACAGGTTAAGAATGAGGTAATCGAAGAAGATGATAAATAATATGATAACTTTTTATTACTGTCATTTTAAAGTGCATAATAATTTTATTTATTTGTGACATTCTTAAAATACATGGAAAGCTATATTCAATTTGACTGAGAATTTATATCAATCTAGACAGTGCATTTGTTGTAATATAATTTGCACCAAATTATGTGTAAAACAATATATTTTGACAAGTTTCCATCATGATGCACATGAGAAACAGCATGAATCTAACATTGATTACTGAATGTCGTCAGTATGACATCAGGATAAAAATTTTTATATCTCTTTCTATTATTATTATTATTAAATATTAGATTATTTGTTCTGTGTAATAATTTTAGCTGCTAATATGCCTACAACTTTCGTAAATTCGGAGAAATATAAAGTTAAAATTTACATTTTTTAATATATCGAAATTTTAATTTATATTTTAATTTTATTTTAATTGTAATTTTAATGATCAAAATTTATTAATTTACTTTATTTATTTAAATTCTGATTATTATCACACGTATTGCAGAATAACTAACATATTAAACATTTTTTAAATTGAAACAGTTTTAACATGACAAAATGTTAATTTTATCATTATTTTCTCATTGCTAAAATTTGCGAAATATTGTACCTAGTAATTAATAATACTCTAATTGTAGAAAAAATTCCTTTAGTAATGAATAGAAAATGTCGAGTAACTTCCTGATAATCTAAATTTTAAATAATTTGTAACTAATTTCAAAACTTATTCTCATTAAAAACAATGATAACTCTAATTTACAAAATAAATACATAAATGTTACTACATTTTTATTTGACAATATATGGTATTTTAATTTTTATAACTATATTTTATAAAAATGTGAATATATTCATAATTTCTACACAAAAATTTGAAACAATTCAAAAAGTCTTATAATTAGATTAAAACAAAATTAATGCATATATATAACTATTAAAATTGTAAGTAACATCTATGTAAATAATAAAAAGCAATTAGTAATAAATATTTTTATTAAGTAAATAAACTCAAATATTCTGATACAAATAAATCTATAATTTTATTTTGTATTAAATAGATTCATTAAATTAGAATTTGAAATTTGCTTCAATAAAAAATATTTATTATTAAAACCTATTTTTTATAAAAATTTGCAGCTATTATAAAAAATAGTGAGATTAAAAAATTGGAGTAATTATTGTGCAAAAAATTTCAAATAAGACTTTAAAAAAATAAAAATTTATAAATATATAAAAAAGTGTAATGCATAAAAAAATAGAACTATGTATGACATATAATAATACATACATATATGTATTATTATAAGTATATATTTAACCATTTAGATTTTAATGTCAGCAGCCATTCATGTATTACGTATTTTTTATTGCTTATATTTGTATTGTCGCTTGTTATTTTAGTAACTTTTATATGAGTGTGAGGCTTACTGTATAATAAAAGTTTCTATTAAAGTTATATACATTGACATTTTTGGTTAAAAACCTCATGAACACATCGATGCAATTTATTTCGATCTCTTTTCACAATTAAATTCATAAATATGAAGTAAAAACTATAACTATGGTATTTGATACATTCAATAAAAGAACAGTCTACAGAAAAGTTTTATTGTATGTATTAGCATTAGTAAACGTACAAATGACTCTGACAATTTTAGTTGCCAATAATTTTAAGTTCATAATAAAAAAAGGAAAAATTCACAATATCCCGTGATATTATTTTGTAGTTCAATTAGAATATTAATCTCTTTTAAGACTAATTCGTTTTTTCTTACACAATTTCATAAATCTGTTTTAATTCTCTTATTGGTTATATCACATTGTTCATACAATATAATACTTTCCTAAACAAAAATCATATAAAACTTCCATCATTACAAATTAAACTTTTATAAAATTTTATAAAATAGTCAAAGCACAAATAAATTAATAAAGTAATATAAGTTTCAAAAATTTTTTACTAATCCAATGATAACCAAAAACTAAAATTTTTAAAATAATCCACTAATTATTATTATTGGATAAAAAAATTTTTACTATGTAACATTTTAAATTTGTTTTAATAATCTTTTTTTTGCGTAGATCAATTCAACTATCAGTATGAAGACATCGATAGCAAACACAGTTATATCCTAAATCTAATTACGGATAAACAAAAACATTTTTACATATTATATTTTATACCCTTTATTTAAAAAATTTGCAAATTGAACCTCATAACTGAAAGAAACTGATTCGTAAAAACTTATGTCAAAAATTTTCTCAAGAAAGACATATGCGAATTAAGCATATGACACGATGACAATCAAGAACGTTTAAGTATAAACATATTTGTAACCAAAGCCAATAAAATTGACGTGAATAGACAAATCAAAGTCAAAAGTTAAATGTATGTACGTAAGTCGATTGCTTCTCATTGTCACGGTGTCATTCAGAAAGTACAGACGTTCGAAAGTTTGGAATTGGTAAGATGAATAAAAAGTAATATCAAAATGCTAATACCTATTATATTAAATTGATAAAGTAAGGTTTTGCTATTAATTTATGTGAAAAGTTTTTAATATTTCAATATTTTAATGTTAATTGATAAATTTATATTACAATCATTACCAACATATACATGACAATATATACTATCGAATCACTTTAGAATCTGATTCTTTTCTTTCGGTCCTCTCCTGTCAACCTCAACACATTTTTACGACAACCATCACATATCATTTCAAATGAAGTAATGTTAAAAAATATCATGTCACTTTGTGTATAAGAATAAAATTTGACAAACGTATATTATTAAGATTAGTACTGGAGCCAGTTATCCTTTGCTAGGTAAATGTACTTTTATTTTGTGCACGATATTAATCATGGATCATATACATATGTAACGAATATGAAACTATTTCACAGTTATCCTATTATTAAATAATTAAATTTAGCGTGTAAAACTTAACGTGAAAAATATTACTAATACAGATTACTAATTGAAATATTCAACATCTGTTAGTGTCCACATAATTTTTTCAAGAAATATATATATAATGCTATATTTTTCCTTTTGCATGCAATTCGACGCTATATTGATTTCTTTCTTGCGATGCAACAAAAATTAATCTCTTCCATTATTTTGCATAAATTTAACATACCTACATCATTGATTTCAAACAACCAAGAAAACATTGCAATAATGATAACCTTAAATATAAATTTAAAAAATAAAGAAAATTGTAACCTAAATTTTTATTTTTTAGAAGGAAAAAACCATAGAAAATCTCACAATGAATGTTATAAGGCAAATATTACGAACCATCATCTGTATGCTTTTAATTTCTGGTAATGAGATGATTGTGTGTGTTGTATGTGTGTTTACATTATATATATAAGCAAATCATCCGTTGACTATTTGTTTCATGTCACATATTATGAATGTGAAAAATAACATCTTTGTTCAATTATTTTCTGTGTTTCAATTAAAAACGTTGTTAATTACTTATATCTCTTTTTGAATAATTCACTAATAACTTTAAACAATAATAGACATAGTTAAAAAAAACTTAATAAAAATACATTTTAATAATTTAGCAGCTTATTTTGTTAAAACAATAATGTGATTTTTTCTATCAAGCATAAAAAATTCTCTCTAACAATCAAATTGTACCACTTCCAATATTAATTCAGAATAAATTTGTGTTATTAACAAACTTCCTCTGATAGTTATAAATATAATTGATTACTTAATTCAATTTAATTTTTCAGGTACTGTAATGCATAAAATGTCAAACAAGAAAAAAAATAAAACATACAAAAAAAAAGTTCAAAATACATCTATTATTCGAACTACTACAAGCACCAAAACCTCAAAAAAATTATCAGAAAGAGGAATCTCCCTTCAAATACTTAGTGTTCCACTCTTTTTAATACTTTTATATGCTATTCATACTTGTTATAGGTAAGTTCGCTTTTTCTATATATATAATTTTAGAAGTATCATTTACTTCCATAACAGTTATATAAACAAGTCACAAAAAATTTGAAATTTCATCAAAAAAAGAAAAAAAATTAAATTTTGGCAAAATAATATTAACATCTTATTGTGTAATGTTGATGGTAATTAATTTTATTACATTAAAAAATTAAATAATACTTGTCATTGTTATAAAAACAAATAATTTTATAAATAAAAATACAACATGATAATCTTACAATTAGTAAAATTTGTAGAAATTATCTCATTATATTCACAAACTTATATTAACTTGTTTAAAATGCACGAATTAATATTAAATTGCAAATGTCTATTGACATTTTCTCTAGATAGCAAAGTTAACAGATAGTCCTTTCTTGTGCTAATTTTTTAAACCATTACCACATCACATCTTCGATTTAACAGATTATACACATATGTAAATGCATATAAATAATTTATTAAGCTTCATTAGAATGATAATAATTTGTAATAATTATAAATGTAGATATTGTCGTGGTATGAGATTTCGAGAGGCAGCCATGCTTCATCTGATAACTAAAAACAGGCAGCAAGCAAACGAATACCAGCAGCAAGAAAATCAGCAGGACGAAAACCAGCAGGACGAAAACCAGCAGGACGAAAATCAGCAGGACGAAAACCAGCAGAACGAAAACCAGCAGCACGAATTCCTGCCTGACCACTTTGCAATGTTACCACCAGGCAATGTAAGTAAAATATGGAGTCAAATATACGTAATGGAATACATAGAGTAATCCAATAACTATTAACATTCTTGATATTTTTCAATCTATTGTATTATAAAAAATAAACTATTATATAATACAATTAATTTCATTGTTCAATAATCTGTATGTGCTTTCTAGCAGCGATAAGACCAAATATAAAAATTTCATACAAAATCATTTAAAGTTACTCAAAAATAATTGAAACAAATATATTTTATATTAAAAATCAACATAAAGTAGTGGCAATTTTTGTAAAATCCAGATTTATTTCAAAAGGCACTTATGTTGTCTATTAGAAATAATCTATAAAAATACATCTCTTACATATAAAAAGTTTGCATGCAGTTATACATAAAAAAATTGAATTAGTTTATGAAAGAAAAACAACTAAAATTAATATTAATAAATAAGTCAATTGTTTGCAATGTTTGAAAAACAAAACAACTTGATACGGTACTTTTCTATTTTAAACGCCAACAATGTTCTCTCCGAAATAATTACACGGACTTAAAAATCGATTACGTTAAACGTTAAGTGATAAGTTTTTGTCGTCCACATTACATTTCTTAAAAAAATTATTTTCTAACTTTTATAGTGTCCTAGATAGTGCCCTTATTGAAGATGTTAATAATTATTGACTTATCGTATATTTTACAGAACAAGTTAATCATAAAATAAATAAGCACACTATTTTAGTACATACATGTGCGCATAAAGAATTTATTATATCATCAAGACATCATCTAAATTTGTAAACAATAATATATTGTTTTCAAAAATTATGATTTATTTACTCTTACAGATTGAAAATTATGATGACATCTTTAACAACGCAGCCATAGATGGGTAAATATGTCATCATGGATAATTCTGTGACTTTCTATTATTGCTACTTTAGAATAAAATAATTTTATTTATATGTGACACTCCTAAAATGAATGGAAAGTTATATTCAATTTGACTGGAAACTTACATCGACAGTGCATTTGTTGTAATATATTTTATCCCGAATTATGTGTAAAACAATATATTTTGACAAATTTGCATCGTGATGCACATGAAAAACAGCACGAATCTAACAATGATTACTGAATGTCGTCAGTATGACATCAGGATAAAAGTTTTTATACCTCTCTCTATTATTATTATTATTAAATATTAGATAACTTGTTCTGTGTGACAACTTTAGTTGCTAATATGGCTACAGCTTTCGTAGATTCGGAGAAATGTAAAGTTAAAATTTACATTTTTTATTAATATATTGAAATTTTAATAATTAAAATTTATTAACTTATTTTATTTATTAAAATTCCGATTATTATCATACATATTGCAGAATGACTAACTTATAAAACTTTTTTTAATTTGAAACAGTTTTAAGAGGGCAAAATGTTAATTTTAACATTATTTTCTCATTGCTAAAGTTTGCCAAATATTGTACCTAGTAATTAATAATACTCTAAATGTAAAAAAAAATTTCTTTAGTATTGAATAGAAAATGTCGAGTAACTTCCTAATAATCTAATTTTTAAATAATTTGTAACTAATTTCAAAATTTATTCTCATTAAAAACAACGTTCATTCCAATATACAAAATAAAAACATAAATGTTACCACATTTTTATTTGACAATATATAGTATTTTAATTTTTATAACTATATTTTATAAAAATGTGAATATATGCACAATTACTACGCAAAAATTTGAAACAATTTGAAAAATCTTATAATTAAATTAAAACGAGATTAACGCATACATATAACTATTAAAATTGTAAATGACATCTAAGTAAATAAAAAAAAGCAACTAATAATAAATATTTTTATTAAGTAAATAAACTCAAATACTTCTGATACAAATAAATCTATAATTTTATCTTGTACTAAACAGATTTATTTAATTAGAATTTAGAATTTGCTTCAATAAAAATTATTTATTATTAAAACCTAATTTTTATAAAAATTTAGTGCAGCTATTATAAAAAATAATGCAATTAAAAAATTGGAGTAATTATTGTGCAAAAAATTTCAAATAAGACTTTGAAAAAATAAAAATTTATAAATATATAAAAAAGTGTAATACATAAAGAAATAGAACTATGTATGACATATAATAATACATACATGTATTTATTATTATACATACATGTATGTATTAATATAAGTATATATTAAGATATTTAAATTTTAATGTCAGCAGCTACTCATGTATTTGTATTTTTTAGTGCTTATATTTGTATTGTCGCTTATTTCAGTAACTTTTATATGAGTGTGACGCTTACTGTATAATAAAACTTTCTATTAAAATTTAAATGCATTGACTTTTTTGTTTAAAAACCTCGTGAACACATCGATGCACTTTATTTCAATCTCTTTTCACAATTAAATTCATAAATATAAAATAAAAGCTAAAACTATAGTATTTGATACATTCAATAAAAAAACATTGTACAAAAAAGTTTTATTCTATGTATTAGCATTAGTAAAAGTACAAATGACTTGGACAATTTTAGTTGTCAATAATTTTAAGTTCATAATAAAAAAGGGAAGAATTCACAATCTGCCGTGATATTATTTTATAGTTCAATTAGGATTTTAATCTCTTTTAAGACTAATTCGTTTTTTCTTATACAATTTCATATATCTGTTTTATATTCTCTTATTGATTTTATCGCATTGTTCACACAATATAATACTTTCCTAAACAAAAATCATATAAAACTTCTAACATTATTAATTAAACTTTTATAAAATTCTATAAAATAGTCAAAGCACAAATAAATTAATAAAGTAATATAAATCTCAAAAATTTTTTACTAATCCAATGATAACAAAAAACTAAATTTTTTAAAATAATCCACCAATTATTATTATTATTAAATAAAAAATTTTTACTATGTAAAATTTTAAATTTGTTTTAATAGTCTTTTTTTGCGTAGATCAGTTCAACTCAGTATAAAGACATCGATAACAAACACAGTTATATCCTAAATCTAATTACAGATAAACAAAAACGTTTTACATATTACATTTTATAACCTTTATTAAAAAAAATTTGCAAACTGAATCTGATAGCTGAAAGAAACTGATTTGTAAAAACTTATTTCGAAATTTTTCTCAAGAAAAACATATGCGAGTTAAGCATATGATACGATGAGAATCAGGAACGTTTAAGTATAAATATTTGTGACCAAACCCAATAACATGAATAGACAAATCAAAGTCAAAAGTTAAATGTATGTACGTAAGTCGATTGCTTCTCATTGTCACGGTGTCATTCAGAAAGTACAGACGTTCGAAAGTTTGGAATTGGTAAGATGAACGAAAAATAATCAAAAATAAAAGTATCAAAATGCTAATACCTATTATATTAAATTGATTAAGTAAGATTTTGCTATTAATTTATGTAAAGAGTTTTTAATATTTTAATATTTCAATGTTAATTGATAAATTTATATTACAATCATTGCCAACATAACAACATATACTATCGAATCACTTTAGAATCTTGTTCCTTTCTTTCGGTCCAATCTCGTCGACATCAGCACATTTTTACGACAACTATCACATATCATTTCAAATTAACTGATGTTAAGAAATATTATATAACTTTGTGTATAAGAATAAAATTTGACAAACGTATATTATTAATAAGATTAATACTGGAGCCAGTTATCCTTTGCTAAGTAAATGTACTTTTATTTTATGCACAATATTAATTATGGATTATATATGTAACGAATATAAATGAAACTATTTCACATTTACCCTATTATTAAATAATTAAATTTAGCGTGTAAACGTTAACGTGAAAAATATTATTAATACAGATTATTAATTGAAACATTTAACATCTGTTAGTGGCCACATGATTTTCTCAAGAAATATATATAATACTTTATTTTTCCTTTTGCATGATATTCGTCGCTATATTGATTTCTTTCTTGCGATGCAACAAAAATTAATCTCTTCTATTATTTTGCATATTAAATTTAATCTACATCATTGATTTCAAACAATCAAGAAAGCATTGCAATAATAATAACCTGAAGTATAAAAAAAAAAAATTTTTTTTTAATTGTAACCTGAATTTTTATTTTTTAGAAAGAAAAAACCATAGAAAATCTCACAATGAATGTTATACAACAATTAGTATGGACTATCATCTGTATGCTTTTAATTTCTGGTAATGAGATGATTGTGTGTGTTGTATGTGTGTTTATATTATATATATAAGCAAATCATCCGTTGACTATTTGTTTCATGTCACATATTATGAATGTGAAAAATAACATCTTTGTTCAATTATTTTCTGAAATTTCCATTAAAAACGTTGTTAATTACTTAAATCTCTTTTTGAATAATTCACTAATAGTTTTAAACATTAATAGACTTAGTTGGAAAAAACTTAAAAAAAATTCATTTCAACAATTTAGCAGCTTATTTAGTTAAAACAATAATGTGATTTTTTTATATCAAGCATAAAAAGTTCTCTCTAATAATCAAATTCTACCACTTCCAATATTAATTCAGAATAAATTTATGTTATAAACAAATTTCCTCTGATAGTTATAAATATAATTAATTACATAATTTAATTTATTTTTTCAGGTACTGTAATGCATAATACGTCAAACAATACAAAAAATGAAACATACAATGAAAATGTTCAAAATATATCTACTATTCAAAATACTACAAGCACCGAAACTTCGAAAAAATTCTCAAACGTAGAAATCGTCCTTATAATATGTGGTCCACTCGTTTTAATACCTTTATATGCTATTTCTATTTGTATTAAGTAAGTTTGCTTTTTCTATACATATAATTTTAGAAGTATTATTTACTTCCATGACAATTACATAAACAAATCACAAATAATTTGAAATTTCATCAATAAAAAAAAAAAAGGTTAAATTTTGGCAAAATAATATTAACATCTTATTATGTAATTTTGATGGTATATAATTTTATTGCATTAAAAAATTAAATAATACTTATCATTGTTATAAGAATAAATAAATTTAAAAATAAAAATAAAACATGTTAATCTTATAATTAGTAAAATTTGTAAAAATTATCTCGTCAAATTCGCAAACTTATATTAACTTGTTTAAAATAAACAAATTAGTATTAAATTACAAATATCTATTGACATTTTCTCTAGATAGCAAAGTTAACAGATAGTTTCTTCCTGTGCTAATTATTTAAACCATTGCCACATCACAATATCTTTGATTTAACAGATTATACACATATGTAAATGCATATAAATGATTAATTAAGCTTCATTGAAATGACAATAATTTGTAATAATTATAAATGTAAAGTTTGTCGAACTGAGAGGAGAAATCAAATGGCAGTCATGTTTGATCTAATAACTATAAACAGAGAATGCGAAGACCAACAGCACGAAAACCAGCAGCAAGAAAATCAGCAGGACGAAAACCAGCAAGACGAAAACCAGCAAGACCAAAACCAGCAAGACGAAAACCAGCAGGACGAATTCCTGCCTGACCTCTTTGCAATGTTACCACTGGGCAATGTAAGTAAAATATGGAGTCAAATATACGTGATGGAATACATAGAGTAATCCAATAACTATTAACATTCTTGATATTTTTCAATCTATTGTATTATAAAAAATGAACTATTATTAAATACAATTTATTTCATTGTTTAATAAAGTTATTTCCGACATTTAAAAATCATGTTTGGGATGGCGCTAAAATCTAGGACATCGCGTTTTGTCATTTATAGCTCCAAGCGAAATACCACGCTGCCTTTTATTTGCCCTTAACTGCGTACAATGCATAAAATGCATCAGTATCCAAAAAAGAGCATCGAATTAGGCTTTCATTCTATCTCGTGCAAATCATTATTATAATTAGTTGATCTCTATAACATAAAAGAACATTATAGAAACAGTACTCACACAGTATCTAACAACAGTACTTTTAAATCTCGGAAATGACTCTCTTGAACAAATGGATTGCAATACATAATAGTTTATTTTTTATAATACAATAGATGCATAAATATCGAGAACGTTAATAGTTATTAAATTACTATGTATTCCAGAAAACGGTATAGGTATTACCTGCTCTCAAAATATGTGACTTTTTTTTAACACACTGTATGTGTTTTCTAGCAGCGAGAAAACCAAATTTAAAAATTTCATACAAAATCATTTAAAGTTACTCAAAAATAATTCAAACAAATATATTTTATATTAAAAACCGACATAAACTAACGGCAATTTTTGTAAAATCCAGATTTATTTCGAAAGGCACTTCTGTTGTCTATTAGAAATAATCTATAAAAATACATCTCTTACATATAAAAAGTTTGCATGCAGTTATACATAAGAAAATTGAATTAGTTTATGAGAAAAAAACAACCAAAATTAATACTAATAAATAAGTCAATTGTTTGCAGTGTTTTGGAAAACAAAACAACTTGATACGCTACTCTTTTATTTTAAATATTTTAAATGTAAATGAAATAAAGTTCTCTCCGAAATAATTACGCGGACTTAAAAATTGATTGCGTTAAACGTTAAATGATAAGTTTTAGTCGTCCATATTACATTTTTTAAACAAATTATTTTTTAACTTTCATAGTGTCCTAGACAGTGCCCTTATTAAAGATGTTAATAATTATTGACTTATCGTATATTTTATAGAACAAGTTAATCATAAAATAAATAAGCACACTATTTTAGTACACACGTGCGCATAAAAAATTTATCATATCATCAATACATCATCTAAATTTGTAAACAAAAATATATTGTTTTCAAAAATTATGATTCATTTACTTTTACAGGTTGAAAATCATGATGACAACGCAGCCGTAGCTGGGTAAATATGTCATCATGGATAATTCTGTGACTTTCTATTATTGCTACTTTAGAATAAATAATTTAATTTAGTTGTGACACTCCTAAAATTAATGGAAAAATATATTCAATTTGACTGGAAACATACATCGACGGTGTATTTATGGTAATATATTTTGCCCCAAATTATGTGTAAAACAATATATTTCGACAAATTTGCGTCATGCAATTAAGAAAAGCAGTATGAAACTAACATCAATTACTAAATGTCGTCAATATAACAACAAGATACAATTTTTATATCTCTGTATTGTTAGCATTATTAAATACTAGATATTACTTGTCCAGTGGACAATTTAAACTGCTACTACAACTTCTATAAATTCTGAGAAATATAATGTTAAAATTAATATTTTTTTATTAACATATAAAAGTTTAAATTTTTATTTTTATTATAATTTAAATAATTGTAATTAATTTAATTATTTTATTAATTCCGAACGATATCATATAAATTACAGGAATGACTAAAGCTTTTTAACGTGAAACAATTTTAACATGACAAAATGTCAATTTTAACATTAACTTCTGATTGCTAAGTTTGCAAAATATTGTATCTAGTAATTAATAATAGTATAGTCATAGAAAAATTTTCTCACAGCAAGGAATAGAAAATATTGAAAAGAACTCCCAGATCTATCTAATTCAATTTTTAAATAATTTCTAATTTAAAAATTAATTCCCTTTAAAAACATTATATAAACTCCAATTTGCAAACTTAATATACAAATGTTACAGCTTTTTACTTAATTAAACTTTTTTAATGTGAAACAGTTATATAACTTTATATAATATTATATAATATAATATAATAATTATATAACAATTATACAACAATTATATAACAAAGTATTAATTTTAAATGTTAATTTAAAAACTTTTTAAGATTTTCAAATTTTTATAGCTATATTTTTTCTAAAGTTGTGTATATATTCATAATATTTAATCTATTCATAACTTTTACATAAAAATATATAAAAATTTGAAAAATTTAAAAAGTCTTATAATTAAATTAAAACAAGATTAACACATACATTATTAAAATTGAAAATAACATCTAAGCAAATAAAAAAAGCAATTAATAATAACTATTTTTATTAA
Source organism: Linepithema humile (assembly GCF_040581485.1). Taxonomy (NCBI): domain Eukaryota; kingdom Metazoa; phylum Arthropoda; class Insecta; order Hymenoptera; family Formicidae; genus Linepithema; species Linepithema humile. The sequence goes on along the minus strand of NC_090128.1, from coordinate 21,529,847 downwards.
GTAAATAAAGTCAAATATTTCTGATACAAATAAATATATAATTTTATTTTGTATTAAGAAGATTTATTAAATTAGAATTTAAAATTTGCTTTAATACAAAATATTTATTATTAAAACCAACTTTTTATAAAAAATTGGTGCAGCTGTCATGGATGATAGTGAGATTAAAAAATTGGAGTAATTATTGTGCAAAAAATTTCAAATAAAACGTAAAAAAAATTACAAATTATAAATATATAAAAAAATGTAATGCATAAAAAAATAGAACTATGTATGACATATAATAGTACATACATGTATGTATTATTATACATACGTGTTTGTATTATTATAAGTATATATTAAAATATTTAAATTTTAATGTCAGCGACCATTCATGTATTACGTATTTTTTATTGCTTATATTTGTATTGTCGCTTATTTTAGTAACTTTTATATGAGTGTGACGCTTATTGTATAATAAAAGTTTCTATTAAAGTTCAAATGCATTGACTTTTTTGTTTAAAAACCTCGTGAATACATCGATGCAATTTATTTTAATCTCTTTCCACAATTAAATTCATAAATATAAAGTAAAAGCTAAAACTATAGTATTTGATACATTCAATAAAAAAACATTGTACAGAAAAGTTTTATTGTATGTATTAGCATTAGTACAAATAACTCGAACAATTTTAGTCGTCAATAATTTTAAGTTCATAATAAAAAAGGGAAGAATTCACAATCTCCCGTGATATTATTTTGTAGTTCAATTAGAATTTTAATCTCTTTTAAGACTAATTCGTTTTTTCTTACACAATTTCATAAATCTGTTTTATATTCTGTTATTGATTTAATCACATTGTTCACACAATATAATACTTTCCTAAACAAAAATCATATAAAATTTCTAGCATTATTAATTAAACTTTTATAAAATTCTATAAAATAGTCAAAGCACAAATAAATTAATAAAGTAATATAAATCTCAAAAATTTTTTTACTAATCCAATGATAACAAAAAACTAAAATTTTTAAAATAATCCACTAATTATTATTATTATTAAATAAAAAATTTTTACTATGTAAAATTTAAAATTTGGTTTAATAGTCTTTTTTTGCGTAGATCAGTTCAACTCAGTATAAAGACATCGATAGCAAACACAGTTAAATCCTAAATCTAATTACGGATAAACAAAAACATTTTTACATATTATATTTTATGATCTTTATTTAAAAAATTTGCAAATTGAATCTGATAATTGAAAGAAACTGATTCGTAAAAACTTATTTCGAGAATTTTCTCAAGAAAGACATATGCGAGTTAAGCAATGTTAGTTAAGCAATTGACACGATGACAATCAGGAACGTATAAACATATTTGTAACCAAAGCCAAAGATTGACGTGAATAGACTAATCAAAGTCAAAAGTTGAATGTATATACGTCAGCCGAATGCTTCTCATTGTCACGGTGTCATTCAGAAAGTACAGACGTTCGAAGGTTTGGAATTGGTAAGATGAACAAAAAGTAATATCAAAATGCTAGTACCTATTATATTAAATTAGTTAAGTAAAGTTTTGCTAATAATTTATGTGAATAGTTTATAATATATCAATATTTTAATATTATATGATAAATTTATATTACAATCATTGCCAACATGACAGCATATACTATCGAATCACTTTAGAATCTTGTTCTTTTCTTTTGGTTCTCTCTCGTCGACATCAACACATTTTTGCGACAATTATCACATATCATTTCAAATTAACTGATGTTAAAAAATATCATATCACTTTGTGTATAAGAATGAAATTTGACAAACGTATATTGTTAATAAAATTAGTACTGGAGCCAGTTATCCTTTGCTAGGTAAATGTACTTTTATTTTGTGCACAATATTAATTATGGATCATATATGTAACGAATATAAATGAAACTATTTCACATTTACCCTATTATTAAATAATTAAATTTAACGTGTAAAAGTTAACGTGAAAAACATTACTAATACAGATTACTAATTGAAACATTTAACATCTGTTAGTGGCCACATAATTTTCTCAAGAAATATATATAATACTTTATTTTTCCTTTGCATGATATTCGTCGCTATATTGATTTCTTTCTTGCGATGCAACAAAAATTAATCTCTTCTATTATTTTGCATATTAAATTTAATCTACATCATTGATTTCAAACAATCAAGAAAGCATTGCAATAATGATAACCTGAAGTATAAGAAAAAAAAATTTTTTTTTAATTGTAACCTAAATTTCTATTTTTTAGAAAAAAAAAACCATAGAAAATCCATAAAAAAACCATAGAAAAACCATAGAAAATCTCACAATGAATGTTACACGACAAATATTACGAACCATCATCTGTATGCTTCTAATTTCTGGTAATGAGATGATTGTGTGTGTTGTGTATGTGTGTTTACATTATATATATATGCAAATCATCCGTTGACTATTTGTTTCATGTCACATATTATGAATGTGAAAAATAACATCTTTGTTCAATAATTTTCTGTGTTTCAATTAAGAACGTTGTTAATTACTTATATCTCTTTTTGAATAATTTACTAATAGCTTTAAACATTAATAGACTTAGTTGGAAAAAACTTAATAAAAATACATTTTAACAGTTAAGCAGCCTATTTTTTTAAAACAATAATGAAATTTTTTTCTATAAAGCATAAAAGGTTCTCCCTAATAATCAAATTCTACCACTTCCGATATTAATTCAGAATAAATTTATGTTATAAACAAATTTCCTCTGATAGTTATAAATATAATTGATTACATAATTTAATTTATTTTTTCAGGTACTGTAATGCATAATACGTCAAACAATACAAAAAATGAAACATACAATGAAAATGTTCAAAATATATCTACTATTCAAAATACTACAAGCACCGAAACTTCGAGAAAATTATCAGAAGTAAAAATCATCATTATAATATGTTGTGTTCCACTCCTTTTAATAAATTTATATGGTATTTATACTTGTTATCAGTAAGTTTGCTTTTTCTATACATATAATTTAAGAAGTATCATTTACTTCCATGACAATTACATAAACAAATCACAAATAATTTAAAATTTCATCAAAAAAAAAAAAAAATTTAATTTTGGCAGAATAATATTAACATTTTATTATGTAATTTTGATGGTAATTAATTTTATTACATTAAAAAATTAAATAATACTTATCATTGTTGTAAAAACAAATAAATTTATAAATAAAAATACAACATGATAATCTTACAATTAGTAAAATTTGTAGAAATTATCTCGTCAAATTCACAAACTTATATTAACTTGTTTAAAATAACGAATAAATATTAAATTACAAATGTCTACTGACATTTTCTCTAGATAGCAAAGTTAACAGATAGTTCTTTCCTGTGCTAATTATATAAACCATTGCCACATCACAGTATCTTTGATTTAACAAATTATACACATATGTAAATGCATATAAATGATTAATTAAGCTCCATTGAAATAACAATAATTTGTAATAATTATAAATGTAGAATTTGTCGAACTGAGAGGAGAAATCAAATAGCAGCCATGCTTGATCTAATAACTATAAACTGACAGCGCGAAAACCAACAGCACGAAAACTAGCAGCAAGAAAATCAGCAGGACGAAAACCAGCAAGACGAAAACCAGCAAGACGAAAACCAGCAGAACGAAAACCAGCAGCACGAATTCCTGCCTGACCTCTTTGCAATATTACCACCGGGCAATGTAAGTGAAATATGGAGTCAAATATACGTGATGGAATACATAGAGTAATCCAATAACTATTAACATTCTTGATATTTTTCAATCTATTGTATAATAAAAAATAAACTATTATATAATACAATTCATTTCATTGTTTAATAAAGTCATTTCCGACATTTAAAAATCATGTTTGGGATGGCGCTAAAATCTAGGACATCGCGTTTTGTCATTTATAGCTCCAAGCGAAATACCACGCTGCCTTTTATTTGCCCTTAACTGCGTACAATGCATAAAATGCATCAGTATCCAAAAAAGAGCATCGAATTAGGCTTTCATTCTATCTCGTGCAAATCATTATTATAATTAGTTGATCTCTATAACATAAAAGAACATTATAGAAACAGTACTCACACAGTATCTAACAACAGTACTTTTAAATCTCGGAAATGACTCTCTTGAACAAATGGATTGCAATACATAATAGTTTATTTTTTATAATACAATAGATGCATAAATATCGAGAACGTTAATAGTTATTAAATTACTATGTATTCCAGAAAACGGTATAGGTATTACCTGCTCTCAAAATATGTGACTTTTTTTTTAACACACTGTATGTGTTTTCTAGCAGCGAAAAAACCAAATTTAAAAATTTCATACAAAATCATTTAAAGTTACTCAAAAATAATTAAAACAAATATATTTTATATTAAAAACCGACATAAAGTAACGGCAATTTTTGTAAAATCCAGATTTATTTCGAAAGGCACTTCTGTTGTTTATTAGAAATAATCTATAAAAATACATCTCTTACATATAAAAAGTTTGCATGCAGTTATACATAAGAAAATTGAATTAGTTTATGAGAAAAAAACAAACAAAATTAATACTAATAAATAAGTCAATTGTTTGCAGTGTTTTGGAAAACAAAACAACTTGATACGGTACTCTTTTATTTTAAATGTTTTAAATGTAAATGAAATAAAGTTCTCTCCGAAATAATTACGCGGATTTAAAAAGCGATTGTGTTAAACGTTAAATGATAAGTTTTAGTCGTCCATATTACATTTCTTAAACAAATTTTTTTTTAACTTTTATAGTGTCCTAGACAGTGCCCTTATTGAAGATGTTAATAATTATTGACTTATCGTATATTTTATAGAACAAGTTAATCATAGAATAAATAAGCACACTATTTTAGTACACACATGTGCGCATAAAAAATTTATTATATCATCAAAACATCATCTAAATTTGTAAACAAAAATATATTGTTTTCAAAAATTATGATTCATTTACTTTTACAGGTTGAAAATCATGATGACAACGCAGCCGTAGCTGAGTAAATATGTCATCATGGATAATTCTGTGACTTTCTATTATTGCTACTTTAGAATAAATAATTTAATTTATTTGTGACACTCCTAAAATAAATGGAAAGATATATTCAATTTGACGGGAAACATACACATCGACGGTGCATTTGTGGTAATATATTTTGCTCCAAATTATGTGTAAAACAATATATTTCGACAAATTTGCGTCATGCAGGTAAGAAAAGCAGTATGAAACTAACATCAATTACTAAATGTCATCAATATAGCAACAGGATACAATTTTTATATCTCTGTATTGTTAGCATTATTAAATACTAGATATTACTTGTCCAGTGGACAATTTAAGCTGCTACTACAACTTCTATAAATTCTGAGAAATATAATGTTAAAATTAATATTTTTTTATTAACATATAGAAGTTTAAATTTTTATTTTAATTATAATTTAAATAATTGTAATTAATTTAATTATTTTATTAATTCCGAACGATATCATATAAATTACAAAAATGACTAAAGTTTTTTAACGCTTTTTAAAGCTTTGAAACAATTTTAACATGACAAAATGTTAATTTTAACATTATTTTCTGATTGCTAAGTTTGCAAAATGTTGTATCTAGTAATTGATAATACTATAGTCACAGAAAAATTTTCTTACAGCAAGGAATAGAAAATATTGAAAAGAACTCCCAGATCTATCTAATTTAATTTTTAAATAATTTCTAATTTCAAAATTTATTCTCTTCAAAAACATTATATAAACTCCAATTTGCAAACTTAATATACAAATGTTGCAGCTTTTTACTTAATTAAACTTTTTTAATGTGAAACAGTTATATAACTTTATATAATATTATATAATATTATATAAAAATTATATAACAATTATATAACAGTTATATAACAAAGTGTTAATTTTAAGTGTTAATTTAAAAACTTTTTAAGGTTTTCAAATTTTTATAGCTATATTTTTTCTAAAGTTGTGTATATATTCATAATATTTAATCTATTCATAACTTTTACATAAGAATATATAAAAATTTGAAAAACTTAAAAAGTCTTATAATTAAATTAAAACGAAATTAACACATACATTATTAAAATTGAAAATAACATCTAAGCAAATAAAAAAAGTAATAAGTAATAACTATTTTTATTAAGTAAATAAAGTCAAATACTTCTGATACAAATAAATATATAATTTTATTTTGTATTAAAAAGATTTATTAAATTAGAATTTAGAATTTGCTTCAATAAAAAATATTTATTATTAAAACCAACTTTTTATAAAAAATTGGTGCAGCTGTCATGGAAGATAGTGAGATTAAAAAATTTGAGTAACTATTGTGCAAAAAATTTCAAATAAAACGTAAAAAAAATTACAAATTATAAATATATAAAAAAATGTAATGCATAAAAAAATAGAACTATGTATGACATATAATAGTACATACATGTATGTATTATTATACATACGTGTTTGTATTATTATAAGTATATATTAAAATATTTAAATTTTAATGTCAGCGACCATTCATGTATTACGTATTTTTTATTGCTTATATTTGTATTGTCGCTTATTTTAGTAACTTTTATATGAGTGTGACGCTTATTGTATAATAAAAGTTTCTATTAAAGTTCAAATGCATTGACTTTTTTGTTTAAAAACCTCGTGAATACATCGATGCAATTTATTTTAATCTCTTTCCACAATTAAATTCATAAATATAAAGTAAAAGCTAAAACTATAGTATTTGATACATTCAATAAAAAAACGTTGTACAGAAAAGTTTTATTGTATGTATTAGCATTAGTAAAAGTACAAATAACTCGAACAATTTTAGTTGTCAATAATTTTAAGTTCATAATAAAAAAGGGAAGAATTCACAATCTCCCGTGATATTATTTTGTAGTTCAATTAGGATTTTAATCTCTTTTAAGACTAATTCGTTTTTTCTTACACAATTTCATAAATCTGTTTTAATTCTCTTATTGATTTAATCACATTGTTCACACAATATAATACTTTCCTAAACAAATATCATATAAAATTTCTAGCATTATTAATTAAACTTTTATAAAATTCTATAAAATAATCAAAGCACAAATAAATTAATAAAATAATATAAATCTCAAAAATTTTTTACTAATCTAATGATAACCAAGAATTAAAATTTTTTAAATAATCCACTAATTATTATTATTATTTAATAAAAAATTTTTACTATGTAAAATTTTAAATTTGTTTTAATAATCTTTTTTGACGTAGATCAATTAAACTATCAGTATAAAGACATCGATAGAAAAACACAGTTATATCCTAAATCTAATTACAGATAAACAAAAACGTTTTTACATATTATATTTTATAATCTTTATTAAAAAAATTTGCAAATTGAATCTGATAATTAAAAGAAACTGATTCGTAAAAACTTATTTCGAGAATTTTCTCAAGAAAGACATATGCGAGTTAAGCAATTGACACGATGACAATCAGAAACGTATAAACATATTTGTAACCAAAGCCAATAAGATTGACGTGAATAGACTAATCAAAGTCAAAAGTTGAATGTATATACGTCAGCCGTGCTTCTCATTGTTACGGTGTCATTCAGAAAGTACAGACGTTCGAAGGTTTGGAATTGGTAAGATGAACAAAAAGTAATATCAAAATGCTAGTACCTATTATATTAAATTGGTTAAGTAAAGTTTTGCTAATAATTTATGTGAAGAGTTTTTAATATTTCAATATTTTAATATTAATTGATAAATTTATATTACAATTATTGCCAACATGACAACATATACTATCGAATCACTTTAGATTCTTGTTCTTTTCTTTCGGTCCTCTCTCGTCGACATCAACACATTTTTACGACAACTATCACATATCATTTCAAATTAACTGATGTTAAGAAATATCATATCACTTTGTGTATAAGAATAAAATTTGACAAACGTATATTGTTAATAAGATTAGTACTGGAGCCAATTATCCTTTGCTAGGTAAATGTACTTTTATTTTGTGCACAATATTAATTATGCATCATATATGTAACAAATATAAATGAAACTATTTCACATTTACCCTATTATTAAATAATTAAATTTAGCGTGTAAAGCTTAACGTGAAAAATATTACTAATACAGATTACTAATTGAAACTTTTAACATCTGTTAGTGGCCACTTAATTTTCTCAAAAAATATATATAATACTTTATTTTTTCTTTTGCATGCAATTCGTCGCTATATTGATTTCTTTCTTGCGATGCAACAAAAATTAATCTCTTTTATTATTTTTCATATTAAATTTAATCTATATCATTGATTTCAAACAATCAAGAAAGCATTGCAATAATGATAACCTGAAGTATAAGAAAAAAAAAATTTTTTTTAATTGTAACCTAAATTTTTATTTTTTAGAAGGAAAAAACCATAGAAAATCTCACAATGAATGTTATACGACAAATAATATGGACTATTATCTGTATGCTTTTAATTTCTGGTAATGAGATGATTGTGTGTGTTGTATGTGTGTTTACATTATATATATAAGCAAATCATCCGTTGACTATTTGTTTCATGTCACATATTATGAATGTGAAAAATAACATCTTTGTTCAATTATTTTCTGTGTTTCAATTAAAAACGTTGTTTATTACTTATATTTCTTTTTGAATAATTTACTAATAGCTTTAAACATTAATAGACTTAGTTGGAAAAAACTTAATAAAAATACATTTTAACAATTAAGCAGCTTATTTTTTTAAAACAATAATGTGATTTTTTTCTATCAAGCATAAAAGGTTCTCCCTAATAATCAAATTGTACCACTTTCAATATTAATTCAAAATAAATTTGTGTTATTAACAAACTTCCTTTAATAGTTATAAATATAATTGATTACTTAATTCAATTTATTTTTTCAGGCACTGTAATGCATAATACGTCAAACAGTACAAAAAATGAAATATACAATAAAAATGTTCAAAATACTACAAGCACCAAAACTTCGAGAAAATTATCAGAAGTAAAAATCATCCATATAATATCTTGTGTCCCACTCTTTATAATACTTTTATATATTATTCTAATTTTTATAACTCACTGTTATAAGTAAGTTCGCTTTTTCTATATATATAGATTTTAGAAGTATCATTTACTTCCATGACAATTACATAAAAAAATCACAAATAATTTGAAATTTCATCAAAAAAAGAAAAAAAGTTAATTTTGGCAAAATAGTATTAACATCTTATTATGTAATTTTGATGGTAATTAATTTTATTACATTAAAAAATTAAATAATACTTATCATTGTTATAAAAACAAATAATTTTATAAATAAAAATACAACATAATAATCTTACAATTAGTAAAATTTGTAGAAATTATCTCGTTATATTCACAAACTTATATTAACTTTTTTAAAATGCACGAATTAATATTAATTTGCAAATGTCTATTGACATTTTCTCTAGATAGCAAAGTTAACAGATAGTTCTTTCCTGTGCTAATTATTTAAACCATTGCCACATCACAGTATCTTGGATTTAACAGATTATACACATATGTAAATGCATATAAATGATTAATTAAGCTTCATTAGATTGACAATAATTTGTAATAATTATAAATGTAGATATTGTCGTGAAATGAGACTTCCAGAGGCAGCCCTGCTTCATCTAATAACTGTAAACAGACTGCGCGAAAACCAACAGCACGAAAACCAGCAGCAAGAAAATCAGCTGCAAGAAAATCAGCAGGACGAAAACCAGCAGCGCGAATTGCTGCCTGCCCTCTGTGCAATGTTGCGACCGGGCAATGTAAGTAAAATATGGAGTAAAAAAATACATGATAGAATACATAGAGTGATCCAATAACTATTAACATTCTTGATATTTTTCAATCTATTGTATTATAAAAAATAAACTATTATATAATACAATTTATTTCATTGTTCAATAAAGTCATTTCCGACATTTAAAAATCATGTTTGGGATGGCGCTAAAATCTAGGACATCGCGTTTTGTCATTTATAGCTCCAAGCGAAATACCACGCTGCCTTTTATTTGCCCTTAACTGCGTACAATGCATAAAATGCATCGGCATCCAAAAAAAGAGCATCGAATTAGGCTTTCATTCTATCTCGTGCAAATCATTATTATAATTAGTTGATCTTTATAACATGAAAGAATGTTATAGAAACAGTAATCACACAGTATCTAACAACCATATTTTTAAATCTCGGAAATGACTCTATTTAACAAATAGATTGAATTATATAACAGTCTATTTTTTATAATGGATTGCAAAAAAGTTTGCAAACTGAATCTGATAACTGAAAGAAATTGAAATGGATTGAATTTGTAAAAACTTATTCCAAAATTCTTCTCAAGAAAGATACACAAAGAAAATTTTATATCAAAAATCACTATGTACGGAATTAACCGCGGACCGAAAATTTTTACTATGTTTCACATGTGAAAAACATAGTAAAAATTTTTATAATTCCTTCATGATCCGCGGCTACCACCGTACATAGTAATTTTTTATATAAAATTTTCTCCGTGTATATGCGAGGCAATAATATGATACAATGAGAATCATGAACGTATTTAAGTATAAAGTATTTAAGTAAACATATTTGTGGCCAAAGTCAATAAGATTGTTGTGAATGGACAAATCAAAGTCAAAAGTTAAATGTGTACCGTAAACCGATTACTTCTCATTATCACGGTGCCGTTCAAAAAACGCAGACGTTAGAAAGTTTGAAATTGTGGTAAGATTAACATAGTGATATTATAATGCTAACATTTGTTATATTAAATTGGTCAAATAAGGTTTTACTATAATATTAATTTATGAGGAACGTTTAATGTTTGAATATTTTAATGTTAATTGATAAATTTATATTGTAATCATTGCCAACATGACAATATATTTCTGTCGAATCTCTTTAGAAGTACTTATGCTTTTCTTTCGATTCTCTCGTCGACATCAAGAATCAATTATACAACAAATATTACATATCGTTTCAAATTATTTGATGTTAAGCAAAATCCTGTCACTTTGTGTATCAGAATAAGATTTAACAAACATTTATTATTAATAAGATTAATACTGCAACCAGTTTATTCTCTACTAGAGAGTAACTGTACTATTCTATTTTGTGCACAGTATTAATTATGGATCATATGTGTATCAAATATATATAAAACTATTTCACATTTATCCTCTGATTAAATAATTAAATTTAATGTGTAAAATTTAATGTGAAATGTTACAAATACAAATTACTAATTGAAACATTTAACGTCTGTTAGTAACCACATGATTTTGTCAACTAATATATATGTTATTAATATTTGTATTGTTATTAATATTTTATTTTTCTGTTTGCACATAATTCGATGCTATATTGCTTTTTTATTTGCGACGAAACAAAAAATAATCTCTCTCATTATTTTGCATAAATTTAACATATTTACATCATTGGTTTCACACAATCAAGAAAGCATTGTAGCAATAGTAACCTTAAGTATAAATAAAAAAAATAAAGAAAAATTGTAAATTTAATTTTTTTATTTTTTAGGAGACAAGGAACTTGTAGGTTCTCACAATGCATGTTATAAAGCAAATATTATGGATTATCATTTTTATGTTTTTATTTTTTGGTAATGACATGTGTGTTGTGTGTGAGTTTACATCACATAAACAAATTATATATTAATTATTTTCTTCTGTCATATATTTTGAACGTAAAATATAATATCTACATCTTTGCCGAATTATTTTCTGTGCTTTTATTCAAAAAATCAATTTATGAATTACTTACTTTTCTCTCCAAGTTATTAACTAATATAGACTTTGAATGTTAATGGACTTATAAAAGAAACATACATTTTAACAATTTTGTAGCTCATTTCGTTAAAATAATAATATGACCTTTTTATATCAAGCAAAAAATTGTTTTTATTAAAATTTTATCACTTCCAGTATTAATTCAAAGAAAATTTATATTATTAACAAATTTAATCTATCAATTATAAATATAACTGATTATTAATTAGATTTATTTTTCAGGTATTATGATACTAAATACATTATACAATAAAGAAAATGAAACAAGCGATAATATTCAGAATACTGCATCAAATAATAAAATCAGAAAATCAGAAAAATTTAGGGATTTATTCCGTGTAATAGTGTATATACCGTTTTTCATAATTATTGCTGTTATATTTCGGTGCTACAAGTAAGCTGATTTTTCTTAATATCTGTAAACAAATAATTATATAAGTATATAGTTTACTTCCGTAGCAATCATATAAGCAGTTCATAAATTGTTTAAAACTTCATTAAAAGAAAAAGATAAAAAGTAATGTTAACTTCTTTGTGTGTAAATTTGCTACTAATTAATTTTGTTAAATTAGAGAATTAGTTAATGATTACTATTGCCATGAAAACAAATAATTGTATAATTAAAAATAAAATATAGTAGGTTCAGTAATATTTCTAGAAATTAACTCTTTATTAAAATGTTCACAAAACTAACGTTTCTGAAGTAAATTGTAAATATCTTTTAGTTTTTCTTCCCATTAACAAAACTGATAGTCTTTTATTGTGCCACCTATTCAAAAACTTTATCACATTACGATATTTTCGAAGTTGACAAATTATGTATATATGTAAATACATATAAAAGATTTCTTACACTCTATTAAAATAAAAATAGGAATTATTTTGCTTGTAGATTATTTCTTGTACTCACGGATCGTGAGCCGGAAAATTTGACCATTTCTTGGGTGGCCACAGATTCAATCGAATTCGACATGCCACATGGCAATCGACTTCAACATGACAGACCGAGCAATGTAAGTAAAATATGCAATGAAATATGCCTGATGGAATACATAGGGCGGTATTTATAGTCCGTTCTTATATTCAAAATCGTTTTAAGCACGGACTTATATTCGCTCTCTTCGTCACACATAGATTGTGTCTGACGAAGAGAGCGAATATAAGTTCGTGCTTAAGACGATCTTGAATATAAGAACGGACTATGAATACCGGCCATAGAGTAGTGCGATAACTTGTATATCTTTAATATTTTACAAATTATTATACAATAAAAGATAATCCGTTTTATAATGCAATTTATTATTTTCGTCAATAAAGTCATTTCCGAGATCAAAAGTCAGTTTGATTTAAAAGTTTGTTAGAAATAACGCTAAAATTCGCAACAATTAATCGTATTTTGCCGTTTATCATTGCATGCGAAATATCACCCAGCCGCTTATTTGCTATCAAGCGCGTGCTATGTATTAAAATGCATAGCACACGGTTGATAATGAATAAGTGGCAGCATGGTATTTCGCGTGAAGCAATAAACTACAAAATGCGATTAATTGTCGCGAATTTTAGCGCAACCTCAGTCATTTTTGTTTTCCTTTTTTCAATAGGATTCTATTCCTTATATGTATCTTCTAATAGTATTGAAACCAAATATAACAATTTATAATACAAGTTATTTTAAGATACTAAAAAATAATTAGAATAAAAATATTTCATATTAAAAATTAGCAATGAGTAGTGACAATTTTCATAAAATTGAGATTTATTTAACAGAACAGTCACTGTTAAAAACAATGAATAAAGAGACATCTATTATATTGTATATAAAAAATTTGCACAACGTTATACATAAAAAGACGAAATTTAAGAGAAAAAAACATGATAAAATTAGTATTGATAGATAAGTCAGTTTGCAGTATTTTGGAAAACAACAATTTGATATGTGATGCTCCTTTATAAAAAGTGCCAACAAAGTTTACTAGGAGCTAGCAATTTTTGCACCAAACGAGATAAAAATACATCATTATATTTGTTTAAAAAGTCGTTATCAGATAATAAATATAAACATGTAGCATGTACTTTAAGAAAACAATATTAAATTTCGAATCTCGGAAATAATCACATATACTTAAAAATCGATTACGTTATAGAATAAGTTTCAGTCAGTCTTACATTTCTTAACCCTTTAACTGCGGCGCGCTTTAACTGAAAGTCGTGCGCAGTATGTGGGGCTATTCATTGTAACCAAGATATTAAAGATGCCAACAATTATTGACTTCTCTAGTATATTTTATAGAACAATTTGATCATAGAGTAAATAAGTACATTATTTTAGTACATTTGCGCATAAAGAATTCATTATATCATTAATACATCATCTAAATTTTTAAACAAGATATTGTTTTCAAAAATTACGATTAATATATTTTTCACAGGTCGAAAATGACGAAAACGCAGAAAATAATGATTAATTTGCTGACGTTTTATTAATAAAATTTAAAAATGCATAATTTCATTTATTTATGGCACTCCGAAAATAAAGCTACATTCAATTTGACTAAAAACTTCAATCAATCTAAACAGTGTATTTGTTGCAATATATTTTGCTCCAAATTATGTGTAAAATAGTATATTTTGACAAATCTGCAACGTAATACAGATTAGAAAAACTGCATAAATCTAAGATCAATTGATCACTATTGTTAATATTGACATCAAAATCAAATTTTTTGATCTCTCTATTAGTATCTCTCTCTCTCGTATTAGTATTATTAAATTATATATATGTATATGTATATATACTGGATTACTATATAAGATTAGCATGACAATATAAGTTCCAATATGATCAAAACTTTTGTAGATTTCGAAAGATATAGTGCCAAATTAATGTTTTTTTATTAATGTATTAAAGTTTTAACTATTAATTAATTATTAAAATTAAATAATTAAAATTAATTTCAAAATTTTATTAATCTTTATTATTATTATATATTTTACAAAATGACTGCCTAACATAATTAATGAAACATGACAAAATATTAAATTAAAAATTATTTTTGGTATTGCTATACTTTTCAAAATTTAATACCTAGTAATTAATAATACTAATTGTAGAAAAAAAATATTTTTGTAATATTAAATGAAAGATGTTAAGTAGTTTTCTCACACATAAGTTAATTTTTGTAATCAATAATCATTTTGTAACTAATTTAAAATAAATCCTTGTTAAAAACAATACTGTTGACTCCAATTTTTAAAACAGGCATATATTTATTTCTATTTTTTACTTGTTTTCTTTATGATTCTTTTAGTTTTACGGCCATGTTCCAAAATGTCAGTATATCCACAATTTTTATAGTAAAGTATGGAACAACTTAAAAGATCTTATAAAATGTCAAAGCACAAATATATTAATAAGGCTACATAAATTAAAAAAATTTTAGACTAATCTTATAATAATCAAAAACTAAAATTTTTATAAGAATAATTTATTTATTATTATTAATAAATGCAAAAATTTTATTATGTAAAAAGTTGATGATATAAAGTAGATATTTACCAAGCTTATTTTAAATTAAAGTAATATTTTATTTTAAATAAGCCAGTTTAACAAACAGTAAAAATATCGATAGAAAACGCAGCGTTATATGCTAAATCTAATTATAAATAGACAAAAATCCTTTTGTTTGTTATACTTTATAATCATTACTTTATAATCATAATTAAATAAAAATCTGTAAATAACTAGAAGAAACACCCTGGTAGAAATTGCCAGTTTAATGCCAAGACAAAAGTATGGGCCTTACTTGTTTGCCAAATCATAGCCTATCTAAGAAAATTAGAAGGGTTTAGGTATGGTCCAGAGTTTTGTCTGGCGCTATGTTTTATATGTCCACATAGTGTTAGCTAATCTTTCCTCTCAAACTATTTCTGAAAGAGATACTGTTATAGAGTCTTTTATATAACTATATTTATTGCCGCCACGTTTTATAAAAATTTATGCAGTTTCTCTTCCAAATATGGATAGAAGCATAAAATTGTTAGCGGGTAGATTAATCGCACAAAAATATCGGAAAATTATTCAATTCAAACGGAAATTAAAAGCTATGAATAGGTTAAGTGCAAAAAATAATTTTAATACACAATCTTCATCTAATGCGGGGAATAATCAAAATAATATTGGTGAAGGTGAATGCTATAGTGAAAAAGACAGTTCGACCGAGTATAATGAATACCACGAAGAAAGTTTTAGAACCAAAGACGAAAAAGAGACTATAATACATAAAATACATAAATTACCATGGCTTTATCTTTCATAAACCTACCTAGGGACACGATAAATTTAATAAGGGTCCATTTAGAACAAACACGGTCTAAGTGGCAGCCTAGATAGTGTCAATTCACAGCCCCAGTCGCCCCAGTATTGTGGTGAATCTGTGGCGCTGGCACAACCATTTATGAGGATTTCGTGTGTGGCTCCGACTAATTCGCCAGTATCACGCCCGAATTGCTGACTGACGAGCTAGTCGGGGCCATAATAAGGCCCAGAGTGAATTTCTACCAGGGCAGATTCGTCGAAATTTATTTCAAAATTTCCTTCTTTTCAGGAAAGAGAGCATATATCTTAATGATGAGATACAATGAAAATCACACAATGAGAATCACGAACGTCTAAAGATAAACATATTCATGGACGAAACCAATACGATTCATGCGCATAGACACATCAAAGTCGAGGACTACTTGTGTGTATTTAATAAGCCGATTGCTTCTCAATGTTACCGTGTCGTTCAGAAAACGCAGACGCTCGAAAGTTTCGAATTGGTAAGACTAACAAAGTGATATCGTAATGTTAATTATTTTATATTAAATCGGTTATATAAAGTTTTGGAATTAATGAACGTTGAGAAATTACCATAGCTGTATATATTTTAATGCTATTTGATAAATTTATATTGCAATTATTGCCAATATAACAAAATATTCTGTCGAAATACTTTAGAATTTTGTGCTTCTCTATCGCGGTGTCGACATCAATAATCATTTACGCGACAATTACCATATATTACTTCAAATTAAGTAATATTAATGTTATGTTACTTTGTGTATCGCAATAAGATTTGACAAACTATTATTAATAAGATCAGTGATAGAACTAATTACTTTTTCTTAGAGAATAGATGTACTGTTAAATTGTGTGCACAATATTAATTATGGCTCATAAGTGTTGCAAATATATAAATATATAAAAGTATAAATATATAAATATGTTCATATGTGTAATTCATAAGCACACAAGCAATAAGTGTAGCAAATATATGAATATATAAAATAAATATATAAAGTACTCCATATTTATCATGTCATTGAATAATTAATTTCAATGCGCAAAATTTAATGTGGTAGATAAAATAAAAATTACTAATTAGAATATATAACATCTGTAAGTGGCCACACGATTTTATATGGCCACTAATACATATATTATAAGTACTTTATTTTTCCTTTTGCACTTAATTCGGTACTATTCTAATTTCTTACTTGCGATAAAACGAAATTCAACCTCTTTCATTATTTTGCAAAAATTTAAAATACTGACATTACTAATTTCAAACAATCAAAAAAACATCGTAATAGTGATATCCTTAAATATAAATAAGGAAAAATAAATTTTAAAAAATTATAACATTGACTTTATAATTTTTAGAAGTAAAGAGTCATATAGCATCTCACAATGCGTGCTATAAAGCAAATATTATGGACTGTCATCATTATGTGCTTAATTTCTGGTAATAATATAATTGTGTGTGTTGTGTGTGTATTTACATCACATAAACAAATTATTCATTAATTATTGTCTTACGTCACATATTGAGAACTTATAATGTCTACATCTTTGCTGAGTTATTTTCTGCGATTTTATTCAAAAAATAAATTTGTTAATTACTTTTTTTCTAAGTTATTCACTAATACCGACTTTAAACAATAATGAACTTAACTAAAAAAAAACATAAAATATATATTCCAACAATTTAAAAGCTTATTTCGTTAAAATAATATGACTTTTTATATCTAGCAAAGAAAAGGTTCTCCCTAATAGTAAATATCACTTTTATCACTTTCAACTTTAATTCAAAACAAATATGTATTATTAACAAACTCAATGTATTAGTTATAATAACTGATTATTAATTAGATTTATTTTGCAGGTATTATAATGCAATATACATCAAACAGTGAAGATAAAACAGAAGATGAAAATAATGTGTATCCTATATCAAAATCTATACAAAAACATGAAGATTTTCCTCTAGAAACTAAAATAACTCTCAAAATCATGCTTGAAATTTTTCTTTTCATATTTATAGCCCGTTTTGTTTTTCAATAATATGTCCAGTATGTGCGATGGGGTAAGTTGATTTTTCTTAATATCTATTATGCAAATAATATTACATTATATTTTCCTTCTTTAGCAATTATATAAGCAATACATATATAACTTAAAACTTCATCAAAAAAAAAATAAATAAATAAATAAAAATTTTGGCAAAGCAATATTAACTTATTATGTAATATTGCTTCTAATCAATTTTATTAAATTAAAGTACTAAGTAACAATTATTGATATAAAAAAAATAACTTTATAATTATAAATTATAAACAGTAAATTTAGCATTTCTAAAAATTAACTCCTTTTTTACATGTTCACAAAATTATATTAACGTTTCTAAAATGCGCAAATTCATAGCAAATTGTAAATGCCTATTGGCTTTTTCTCTCAATAACAAAGCTAATATACAATCCTTTTCTGTGCTATTTATTCAAAAAATTGTCACATCACAGTATTTTCGAGATTAATACATATATAGGGTGTTCATAAAAGTTGGGACAAACATACATGCGTTCATGGGAAAGGGAGAATAAATGAAAAAAGTTTATATTATATAAAGTTTATATAACTTATATCCAAAAATGATTTAATAAAAAGTTATAAGCTTTCGAAGACTCACGAGCAAAATTGT
This sequence comes from Linepithema humile, assembly GCF_040581485.1. NCBI lineage: Eukaryota > Metazoa > Arthropoda > Insecta > Hymenoptera > Formicidae > Linepithema > Linepithema humile. Next base: position 21,510,903 of record NC_090128.1, on the reverse strand, counting down.
TTGGAAATTATTCAAATTAGGTTACACTTCACCAATTTTTCTGCTATTGAGATATAGTGTAGAAGTTTTTCTGAGTAAATCCCCGCACGGACCTTGTGGGGAACAATATTTGGTTGTAGATACAGAACAAATTAAATTTTCCTTCGGTAATTAAGTACCTATACAATACATGCGTAAATTTAATTTATTACATCTCTACAACCAGTGCCGTTCCCTATATGTGGTTCTTATGGGAATTTACATGCTAAAAATCCTACCCCACAGCATGTCTCACAGACAGAAGAATCACAGTTAACTTAATCGGTATAACCTAATCTGAATAATTACCAAACAATTCTACTCGTAATCGTAAATTCAACGTAAATCTTTATAATTTTTTAACAATGCAATTTCGGACATAGATTCATAGAAACTTTATTCACCTACCAAACTCTATTTTACACATTATATTTATAAAATTGGCCACAATCTTTACGAATACCCTGTATAAACGATTTTTCACGCTTGATTAAAATAAGAATAATTAGCAATAATTTTAATCGTAGATGTTATTTTAGGTGCAAAGATAGTATAGCGATAATCACCTCTACTCAGCACAGACGACACCATGAAAACGTGCTGCATTCCATCATCGTATTTAGACGTAATGTAAGTAAAATATGCAGTAGAATATACGCGGATATATAAGATTTATATAAGATAATCCAATAACTATTAACATCTTTGACTTCTAAAACACTATTATAAAATAAAAAATGGTCCATTATATAATGCAATTTAATTTTTAGTCAATTAAATCATTTCCAAAACTTAAAATTTATTTTTGTTTTTTTTTTAATAAGATGCTATCATTTATGTATATTGTTTAGCGGCTTTGAAACTAAATATAATAGCTTATAATACAAAATTGTTTAAAGTTACAAAAATTAAAAAATAGTTCGTATAAAAATAAAATAAAAATAGTTTATAATAAAAACAAACATAAAACAATAGCAATCTTTATAAAATCAAAATTTATTTGGAAAGACACTAATGCCTATTAAAAATACTTTGTCAAAATACCTTTCATTATACATATACATATATAAAAAATTTATACAAAGTTAAACATAAAAAAATTGAATTAGTTTAAGATATGTTGAAAGAAAAACATGATAAAATTATAATTTTATCATGTTATTATAGTATAGTATATATATTTATACTATAGTATTAATAAATAAGTCAATCCTTCGTAGTGTTTTGGAAAATAGCAAGTTAATGTGATATAAAAACATCTTTATAAAAAACGTCAACTAATTTATTAAGAGCTTGCAATTTGTGCACCGAATGGTGTACATCATTATATTTGTTTCAAATATAATCATTATATTTGTTTCAAAAGTCGTTATCAGATAATAAATATAAACATGTAGAGTACTCTGAGAAAGCAATACTGAATATCGAACCTCGCAAATAATCACATGGACTTAAAAATCGATTGCGTTATAGAATAAGTTTCAATCAGCCATTAAAGCCATCTTAACCCTTTAACTGCAGCGCGTTTCAACTGAAAGTTGTGTGCAGTAGGTGGAACTATTAATTATATCCAAGATATTAAAAATGTCAACAATTATTGACTTCTCTAGTATATGTTATACTAGATTTTATACTAGATATAAATTATACTAGATTTATATTTTATAGAACAATTTGATCAAAGAATAAGTAAATACATTATTTTAGTACATATGCGCATAAAGAATTCACTATATCATCAATATATCATGTGAATTCCTAAACAAAAAGATATTGTTTCCAAAATTACAATTAATTTATGTTTACAAAATTTTGCAGAATGAGAATAATAAAACTACAAAAAATGCAGAAGAAAATTCAAATATAAAAACTCATTTAGAAACTACTGTATAATTTGTTGACATTTTCTTAATGTTACTTCAAAATGCATAATTTCATTTATTTGTAACACTCCGAAAAAATGAACGGAAAGCTATATTTAATTTGACTGAAAATCTAAATCAATCTGGACAATGACTTCGTAATATTTTGCGCCCCATTGTGTGTAAAACAATACAAACTGCATGAATTTAACATCGATTATTCAACATCAATATCGACATCAAAATAAAACTTTTTATCTCTCTATCATTAGTATTATTAAATATATTAGATTATTATATTATATTAGTGTGACAATTTAACTATTACTAAAATATCCACAACTTTTGTAGATTTCGAAAAAAATAGTGTCAAAATTTATGTTTTTCATTAACGTATTAAAGTTTTAATTGTTAACTAATTATTAAAATTAAATAAGTATTAAAAAATTAAATTAATAATTTAATAATTTAATAATTAAAATTAATTTCAATATTTTATTAATTTTTACTATTATTATATATTTTACAAAATAACTCACTAACATAATTAATGAAACATGACGAAATACAACATGACAAAATATTAAATTTGGCATTATTTTTCGATATTGCTATACTTTAAAAAATATAATACCTAGTAATCGATAATACTAATTGTGGAAAAAAAATATTTTCGTAATATTAAATAAAAGATGTTAAGTAACTTTCTCACACATAAGTCAACTTTTGTAATCAGATATCAGTTTGCAACGTATTTAAACATTAATCTTCGTTAAAAACAATGTTGACTCCAATTTTTAAAATAAGCATATATTTATTTCTATTTTTTTTGTTTTACCGTTTTTTGGCTATATTTCATAAAAATGTGAATAAATCCATAATTTTTATATAAAACTATAAAACAATTTAAAAGTTCTCGTAAGTAGACTAAAACAATATTAATGCATATTAAAATTATTAATAACTACTAAAATTGTAAGTAACATCTATGTAAATAAATACAAAAAATTCAGCAAAAAATATTTTTATTATGTAACTAAATTCAAATAATTCTAATACAAATAAATCTAGAATTTTATTTTATTAAAATAATAGATTTATTAAATTAGGATTTTAAATTTATTTCTATAAAAAAATTTATTAAGTAACTATTAAAAGTTATTAATATCATGCTTACAAAAATTGTAAAATTTTATTATGGAACGTGCCTGTTAATGAGATTATAAGTGCTGGAATTACTCTATGCAAAAAATTTCATATATTATACATAAAACATAAAAAAATAGAAATAGAAAGATATATATATATATAAATTTTATATATACTTACATATATATATAAATTTATACAAATATATAAATGTATTATAAGTATATACTTATACTTAGTCTTTAGGCCTTAAGCAGTTATTCATGCATTATGTATTTTTAATTGCTACTTATATTTACGTTATAAATTATCGCTTGTTATTTCAGTAATTTGTGTGTATGGGGCGCACTGTACAATAAAAGCTTTTATTTAAGTTCAAACATACTGACCATTTTAATTAAGAATTTTGTTATAGATTTAGGTTCTAGACCACAGTAATGCACTTCATTTCGATCTCTTTTTACAAATTTAAGTTCATAAATATAAGAAAAAAACTATAAGATGATACACATTAAAAAAAAAAAAAAAAAAAAAAAAAATTTTCCAGTAAGAGATTATTGTATATAGCATTGTAGCATTTATTAAAAACAATAAATTACTGTGACAATCTTAATTGTTAATAGTTTTAAATTTTTATATTTTTAGTTAATTTTATAAATATTTATCTGTTTCAAATTACCATATTGCTTTAATCACTTCATAATATATTCGAAATACAATACTTTTCTATATAGAAATCATGTAAAAGTTCAACATTGTGGACTAAACTTTTATAGATTGTCATAGTACAAATATTTTAATAGTACTAAATAAATTTGGGAAATTTTTAACTAATCTTATGATAAACAAAAAACTAAAACTTTTTTAATAATTCACTAATTATTATTATTATCAAATCCAAAAAATTTTACTATTTGAAAAATTGGTGATATAAACTAAATATTTTATAAGCTTATCTTAAATTAAAGTAATATTTTCTTTTGTGTAAGTCAATAACAATCAGTATAAAAATATCGATAGCAAACGCAGCAACGTTATATGCAAAATCTAATTACAGATGGACGAAAATCCTTTTGTGTGTTATACTTTATAATCTTTTATTACAAAAAATCTGCAGATAACTGAAAGAAATAGATTCGTCGAAATTTATTTCAAGATTCTTGTCAAGGACAGCATATAAGAGTTAATGATATGATACACACAATGAGAATCACGGACGTGTAAGGATAAACATATTTGTGGACAAAGCCAATAAGATTCATGCGAATGAGCACATCGAAGTCGAGAACTTATGTACATTTAATAACCCGATTGCTTCATTGTCATAGTGTCGTTCTGAAAACGCAGACGTTAGGAAGTTTCAAATTGGTAAGCTCAACAAAGTGATATTGTAATATTAATCATTTTTATATTAGATCGGTTAAATAAAATTTTGGTATTAAGTATAGCATTGAGAATTTACCATATCTATTATCATATATGTACATTTTATTGCTATTTGATAAATTTATATTAAAATTATTGTTAACAAAACAAAATATTTTGTCGAATTACTTTAGAATTTTGTGCTTCTGTATCGCGGTATCGACATCAATAATCATTTATATGAATATTATCATATATTATTTCAAATTAAGTAATATTAATATCATGTTACTTTGTATATCGCAATAAGATTTGACAAATTATTATTAATAAAATCTGTGATAAAACTAGTTATTTCTTGTTAGAGAGTAGATGTACTGTTAAATTGTGTGTACAATATTAGATATGACTCATAAGTGTAGCATATACAGGGTGTTTTATAATGTCCGTGCCAACGCTCGTGTACGGATAGAGTGCGGTAAACTGAATAGAAAAGTCCTTTACCGTTTTGCAATTTTTGCAATAGTAATTGAGATATTAATTAAAAGGGATTGACGAATAATCGCGCGTTGATCGCGGCTAGATCGTAGGCTGTACGCTCTAGGCGTGACAGCAATGAGAATCGCATGGCAACAAAAAATAACAACGCATATCACTCCTGCTCTCGCTACGTGTTATTTTTCGTTGCCATGCGATCCTCGTTGTTGTCACGTTTAGAGTGTACAGCCCACGATCTAGCTACGCGCAACGCGCGATTATTCGTCAATCCCTTTTAATTAATATCTCAATTACTATTGCGAAAATTGCAAAACAGTAAAGGACTTTTCTATTCAGATTACCGCACTCTATTCGCACACGAGCGTTGGCACGGACATTATGAAACACCCTGTATATAAATATACTCCATATTTATCATGTCATTAAATTATTAACTTTAATACATTGACTATAATATAAAAAAATTAAAAATTGTTAATTAAAATATTTAACATCTGCGAGTGGCGATTTTTTTACTAATATACATATACAGGGTGTCCGACAATTGCTGAATCACCTCTCGGGTGTAGATAGAGCGGGTTAAACCGAGTAGAAAAGTCCTCTACCGTTTTGCGATTTTGACAATAATTAATGAGAAATTAATTAAAGAAGATCAGCCAATTTCCGCAAGTCTAAGCGCGCAGCGAGAAGAGACAGCCCACTGTTACGTGGTCGCTAGGACGCAAGGATCTAGCGTTCAGCACCGCTCGTATGTGGCCGTTATCAATTGTAGAGCGCTCCTCCCAACGCTTCATCGTGTGCCTAGTAACCAAATAACAGTGGACTGTACCGCCACGGGTCTCTTCTCGCTGCGCACTTAAACTTGCGCGAATTGGCCGATATTTTTTAACTAATTCCCTATTAATTATTGCAAAAATCGCAAAATGATAGAGGACTTTTCTATTCGGTTTAAACCGCTCTACCTACACCCGAGAGGTGATTCAACAATTGTCGGACACCCTGTATACATGTATTATAAATATTTTACTACATTCCTTTTGAACGCAATTCGGCGCTATTCTAATTTCTTACTTGCAATGAAACGAAAATCAATCTCTTTTACTATTTTGCACAAACTTTTTACATCATGGATTTCAAAATAAAAAAAATATTGTGATAATGATAACTTTAAGTATAAATAAAAAAAGAAACAAAATTGTAACCTAAAATTTTATTTTTTAGAAGGAAAAAACCATAGAAAATCTCACAATGAATAATATACGGCAAATAGCGTCGACTATCATCTATATATTTTTAATTTATGGTAATGACATGATTGTGTGTGTTGTGTGTGTGTTTACATCAGCGCTCGGAATTAGTTGCACATTTCGGGCCGATTCCCGAGACGACGCCTCCTGTTCCCCCACTACCGCTCGACCGCTAGCGGTCGAGCCGCCGATAGCTCTGGCGCAGGAGCGTTTTATATAAGAAATAGGCTGGGTTGTTGAGGCACCTCTCAGAAAATAGTAATATTTTCTTTGCTACATAAATAATGTTTATTTTCATTAATAATTAAATATATATATATTATGTATTAATAAAAATAAACATTATTTATGTAGTGAAGAAAATGTTACAATTTCCCAAAAGATGCCTAAACAATCCAGCCTATTTCTAATATAAAACGCTCCTGAGCCAGAGCTATCGGCGGCTCGGCCGCCAGCGGCCGAGCGGTAGTGGGGGAACAGGAGGCGTTGTCTCGGAAATCGGCCCGAAATGTGCAACTAATTCCGAGCGCTGGTTTACATCATATACAGGGTGATTCAAAACAATCTACTGTTCTTAAAATGTCAAATTCTTGAGTAAATTCTAAAACGATTTTTCCTTTTACAAAATTTTGTCCGAAGCTTAGTTCTCGAGTTATACTTGAAAATAAGTAGCAACTTACGAGTCCGGTACAACGGGCAGGCAGGGACGCGCAACGTAAATATAATAATGAGACTGTCAAGTGTTTACTATCGTCGCATGACGCATTGCACGTCCCTGCCTGCCCGTTGTATCAGACTCGTAAGTAGCAAACTATTTTCAATTATAACTCGAAAACTAAGCTTCGGACAAAATTTTGTAAAAGGAAAAATCGTTTCAGAATTCGCTCAAGAATATGACACCGCAAGGACAGTAGATTGTTTTGAATCACTCTGTATAAACAAATTATACATTAATTATTTTCTTCTGTCACATATTTTAAACTTATAATGTCTACATCTTTGCTGAATTATTTTCTGCGTTTTTATTCAAAAAATCAACTTGTTAATTGCTTACTTTTCTTTACAAGTTATTCATTACTACTGATTCACTAATACTAAAACATTAATAGATTTAACTAAAAAGAAACATAAGAAAAATACATTTTTACAATTTAGTTCATTTCGTTAAAATAATATGACTTTTTATATCAAGCAAAAAAACTTTCTTCTTAACAGTAAACTTGTATCACTTCCAACATTAATTCAGAAGGAATTTTTTGACAAATGTAATTTATTAATTATAGATATAATTTGTTATCAATCAGATTTATTTTTTCAGTTTATATGGAGTTAAATATGTTAAACAGTGAACAAAATAAAACACACGATGATGAAAATTTTAATGAGAAGATTATAACCATAATGTTAAACATTAGGTTTTGGAGATGTGTTGGAGTGTACCTAATAGTTATCACAATTATTAATTGTTTGTTTCAGTACGTGTAAGCTGATTTTTCTTGATATCTGTGTACAAATAATTATATCAGTATAATTTACTTCCGTAACAATTATATTAGCAGTTCATAAATTATTTAAAACTTTATTTGAAAAGAAAAAGATTAAAAGTAATATTAACTTCCTCTTGTGTAAATTTGCCGCTAAATAATTCTCTTAAATTAGAAAACTAAATAATGATTACTATTGCTATAAATACAAATAATTTTTAAATTAAAGATGAAACATGATAAGCTTAGTAATATTTCTAAGAATTAACTCCTTATTAACACGTTCACAAACCTATATTAACGTTTTCGAAGTGAATTGTAAATACCTTTTAGCTTTTTTCCCCAATGACAAAACTAATAGTCCTTTATTGTGTTACCTATTCAAAAACTTTATCACATCACATATTTTTGAGGTTGACAAATCATGTATACTTGTAAATATAAAAAATTTCTTACACTCCATTATAAAGTGAAAGTAATTAGAAATTATTTTAAACGAATTTAGAATAATGTTTGAGGACGATATAGTCGAAGGTATTTACGAAGATGATGTCCTTCCTAGGAATTCGAATTTAGACGCATTTAGAAGGGACAATGTAAGTAAAATGTGCAATGAAATATACCTGACGGAATACACAGAATAGTGCAATAACTATTAACATCTTTAATATTTTATAAACTATTATACAGTAAAAGATATTTTATTTTATATAATGCAGTTTATTTTTTTTTTCATTGATAAAGTTTTGAGATTTAAAAATCATATTTGAGATAACGCTAAAATTCGCGATTTTTTCAATAAAGTTCTATTATTTACATATATTTTCTAATAGTGTTTAAACTAAATATAATAATTTATTATACAAATTATTTACGGTTACTAAAAAATAATTAGAATAAAAATATTTCATATTAAAAACTAGCAGTAGATAAGTTGTGATAAGTCGCGCAGTCGTTTGAAGTCGCGCAGTGTTTTAAAGAACAATTTGATATATGATACTCCTTTATAAAAAATGGCAACAAAGTTCACTAGGAGCTAGCAATTAGTGCACCAAATGAGATACAAATACATAATTATATTTGTTTAAAAAGTCGCTATCAGATAAAATAAATATAAACATGTAGCATGCACTTTAAGAAATCAAAGTTGAATCTCGAATCTCGGAAATAATTACATAAGCTTAAAAATCGATTACGTTATAAGATAAAATATTAGTCAGTCATACATTTCTTAATCTTTTGACTGCGGCGCGCTTAGACCAAACAACTTCTGTTGCAAACATTTTTTTGTATACCTAAATTATTATAGTTATCGAGATAATCACGTGCGCGCGCGCGCGCGTGCGTGTGTGTGTGTATACGTATATATATATATATATATATGTATATGTATATACATATATAAATGTAATGTAAATTATATTATATGCAATATATACTATATGTATACGTATAGATTCAAGAAGCCACAGACAAAAGATTAAAAAAATTATTTTATAATTTTCACGGTGTCCAAGATATTAAAGATGCCAACAATTATAAACTTCTCTGGTATATTTTATAGAACAAGTTGGTCATAGAATAAATAAATACATTAGTACATTTTAGTACATACATATGCGCATAAAGAATTTATTATATCATCAATACATCATCTAAATTTCTAAACAAAAAGAGATACTGTTTCCAAAATTACAATCAATTTATTTTCTACAGAATGAGAATAATAAAAACGCAGAAGAAAATTCAAATGAAAGAAGTGCAGAAAACGCAGAAGAAAATTCAAATGAAAAAAGTGCAAGAAACGCACAAGAAAATTTAAATGGAAGAAGTACAAGAAACGCATAAGAAAATTCAAATGGAAAAAGTACAGAAAACGCAGAAAAAAATTCAAATGCAAGAAATACAAAAACACAGAAGAAAATTCAAATGGAAGAAATACAGAAAACGCAGAAGAAAATTCAAATAAAAAAATACAGAAAACGCAGAAGAAAATTCAAATAAAGGAATTTTAGAAACTGTTTTCTAATTTGCTGACGTTTTTTTAATGTTCCTTTAAAATGCATAATTTCATTTATTTGAATTATTAGAATTTATAAACAGAAAGGTGTGTGTATCGAATAGTTGCTTTGCATGCGAGTTTGTGACACTCCGAAAATGAACGGAAAGCTATATTTAATTTGACTGAGAATCTAAATCAATCTAGACAATGGCTTCGTTGTAATAATTTGCGCCCAAAATTATGTGTAAAACAATACAAATTGTATGAATCTAACACCGATTACTCAACATTATTAATATTGACATCAGGATAAAACTTTTTATCTCTCTATTATTAGTATTATTAAATATACTAGATTACTATATTATATTAGCGTGACAATTTAACTATTATTAAAATGGCCAAAACTTTTGTAGATTTCGAAAAAAATAATGTCAAAATTAATGTTTTTTATTAACGTATTACAGTTTTAATTGTTAACTAATTATTAAAATTAAATAAGTATTAAAAAATTAAATTAATAATTTAATAATTTAATAATTAAAATTAATTTCAATATTTTATTAATTTTTACTATTATTATATATTTTACAAAATAACTCACTAACATAATTAATTAAACATGACAAAATACAACATGACAAAATATTAAATTTGGCATTATTTTTCAATATTCCTATACTTTTTAAAATATAATGCTTAGTAATTAATAATACTAATTGTGGAAAAAAAATTTCGTAATATTAAATGAAAGATGTTAAGTAGCTTTCTCACACATAAGTTAATTTTTGTAATCAGTAATCATTTTGTAACTAATTTAAAAATTAATCTTTGTTATAAACAACGCTGACTCCAATTTTTAAAACAAGCATATATTTATTTCTATTTTTTTACTTGTTTGCTTTACGGTTTTTTTTAATTTTATGGCCATGTTTCATAAAAATGTAAATATATTCATAATTTTTATACAAAAATATGAAACACTTTAAAAGATCTTATGATTAGACTAAAACAAGATTAATGCGTACTAAAATTGTTAATAATTACTAAAATTGTAAGTAACATCTATATAAATAGAAACAAAAGATTTAGTAATAAATATTTTTATTATATTACTAAGTTCAAATACTTCTAATACAAATAAATCTTGAATTTTGTTAAGTAAAACTTAATAAAGATTTATTAAATTAGAACTCGAAATTTACTTCAATCAAAAATATTTATTATTAAATTCATGTTGTTATAAAAATTGTAAGCTTCTATTATGGAACGTGCCTATTAATAAGATTAAAAAAACTGGAATTATTTTCAAAACATTTTGTATATAATAAAATTTAAAAAAAAATAAAAATAGAAAAACATATAAGAATGTGTAATATAAAGAAATATAACTATGTATGACATATAATAGCATATTATAGCATATTATATGTGTAACAGATAATGCATATATTGTATATATATACATATAAATATATATACACACATATATATACATATATATACATATATACATACATATAAATATATATACAATATACACTATATATATATAAATTATATAAATATATGTACGTAGGCGTTAATATCAGCAGCTATTCATGTATTCAGCTATTATATATTTTTTGCGGAGCGTATAGTGTAATAAATGTTTTTATTTAAGTTTAAACCCACAGACTATTTTATTTAAAAATCTCACGAATTTAATTCTAAATCATAGCAATGCACTTCATTTCGATCTCTTTTTACACTGTTAAATATTCATAAATATAAAGTAAAAGTTAAAATTATAATATTGAATATATTCTTTCTATAAAATTATAAAGTAAAAAAATAAAAATTAAAAACAATTACGATTAAATAATATTGTCAACAACTAATTTAAGAATGTATGACTACATATGTAATGACATATTTATTAAAGAATCATCTTTTGAAAAAATGGTTTAAAAACGCACGAAGTACATGCGTTCATTAGAACACTATTATAAATACACATACAAAAGTGTTTATTGTTTATAGTTTAGAGTGTTGTTCTAATTCTTTGTTACTTTATTACATTCGATGCAAACCAATATATATAACAATAATGTGAAAGCAAGTAGTACCACACTTTTGTTTTTTTCTGTTCCATCATATTATGGTTATTGTTAAGCATGATCGTACAATGTAATCATCCGACTCCATTTACTTGTTTCTATGATTCATCTATCACGGATCATTAATATACTAACGTTGATGTACGTAATAACGTTGATCCTACACGGATGTAAAATAATACAGATTTATTGCAACCAGCGAAACAGAGTTTTATGCGCTTCAAATTTTGGATAATATTCAGCAATAGTGCAAAGCGTCTGTAAACTTCTTCAAGAGAACGACAATAAATTTCCACAAATAAAATGTATAAAATAATTCATCACGTAATTTTTATGTAATCGTGTAAAATCAGCTCGGTTATTAGTCTTGGACATACATTGGGGATGTGCCAAATTCACGGCCGAGAGAGCAGAAAAAATATATTATATTGTATGATTAATTTTTACAACACGTCTGCTTTCTGACACAATAGAATATCATATTTATAATAAAGTTACACCAATGGTCTTCTCTTGTGGCTAAAAATGATGGATTTTCAAAATACCAGCCCGAGTACCTCTAATGTTCTACATTAATTAGCATTTGTCGAGAATGCACAATACGTCACTATGTAGATTAGCTTCTCAACGCAGTGCACCATTGCACACGTCATTAAACTATAGACGTTCGTATACTCGTACGCTGACGTCCGCAATGCTTAGAATGTTATCAAGGCAGTTTTTAGTTAATTATAAGATGCAATTGTAATCACGGAGCTAACATTTTGCTTTAAAATATTTGCAAAATTGTTGAGAAAAATTGAGAATATCACTAAAAAGTTTTTCTAGCGATTTGATTCTTTGTTAATTTAAAAAAGCACTCTTCGAATAAGAACCAGATTATATTAACATGATATCATAACTTATCACATTAGTTCCAACACACAAGGAATGTTCACATTGAGCACACGCTTGTGCGTTTACATAGAGAAATGTAAAATATGATACGATACGTGATACTCTTTTACTTCCTCGAGCAGCCGGCAGCGTTTTGACAGCGTCAGACGTATCGCGATTAATCGGGATCGACGAGCACCAGCGGAGCGCGGTATTAAATCGCGTCGTAAACCGAGCGAGAGATCGGCCGACGCACACTCGCGGTTATGGCCTCTCGGTTAGTGCATCATCTCCGGCACATCCCCAGATTCCTCCTTTTTCACTACTCTCCACGGACTCCTGGCTTCCTGCACGTTGCTTCCTTGCATTTGCTGTGCCACGTCGGAAAACTACGTAAAGACCGGCCACAAAACTCGGTGCTACAGACTCGCTATACAAGATTTCACTGCAATGTATGTGTATGTACGTATGTGCGCTATAACTATGAGCGCCATAAAAGGCCGGCGGTCACGTACAAGAAGGGCTGCACTTTTATATCCGACCATTCGACGCAACGTCATCGTTAAACGGAACACCCGCGTACATAGAAAGAGCTGCGTAAAGTCGAAAAAGAGTCGGACAAAAACCCGCGCATAAAAAGAATAATCAATATGCAGCGAAAAACCTTAGAATTCAATAGAAAACAAAACTTGTTTAATTAAAATCAATAACGTAAAAAATTTTATTCTATTTTCAAGTAAACTCTTGTAAATAAAATTATATACGCGTAATTAAAATGTGTGGCTCATAAGACAGCAGCATTTGCAACATCATGTAACAACAAGACAAATATTGAAAATTTGCGATATTTAACTAATCGCAAAGCAATTAGGTATTCGATGAGAACCATCTGGCGCAATGGTTAATTAAAAAATGAATAAAACGCGATGTCATCAATGTACATCTCTCTTTCTGCAGAAGAAGACATTCGTGTCCGCAGATGCGCAATTGGATGGCAACTAGCGACACGGAGGCGTCCAACACCTGTTGACGAACGCAGCCTCGCCTTTGGACGCCTTCGAGAATGTCGGTACTGTTATTCCAATTCAAAGATCGACATCCTTTAAGGTCACCTACTCTTACGCAGCTATCGTGATGAGCGACTCTGCATACTGATACAACTTTTCTGACAAAATTGCAATTCTGAATGGGCGATTTTAAACTTAATTTATGAATCGCATAGCTTACATGCGAGAGAAATTCAATTAATGATTTATCGCGGTTGCGTATAATTTGTTTCGATCATCGAATTGCGAAAATAAAATTTAACGCGCGCATAGAAACAGTTACTTAACAAAATTTCCATGATATTAATTTTTATAAACTGCATACAAAAATTAAAAAATTTTTTTACATCAAATCATTTGTATGTAAATGATCAGAAGTACTCATTTTCTCTTTCTCTCTCAAAATAATCATTGGAATGAAAATTGACAAACATTTGTTAGCAATTGTGCGTCTCTTTTTTATAGAATTACGATCGAGATGATTAAGATATAAAGATAATTAAAAATACACACATGACGAAGGCAGAATATCTAGAACCGGTTTATGCAAGATAATATGAGTATCATCGATTTGTTACCGGCCGATGAAAAAAATTGACACCGCTCGTGTTATTCGTCCTAATTTTTTTATCTTTTCTATTTTTCAATGTATATTTCCTCATTAAATCGATCTACCGAAGCATGGAACGTCGAATGAGCTGTTATCGTCGCTAAACAAGTTATTAGCTTTGCATATAGATCGATTCAATGGTTGAAACAAATTTGTGCTATTTCTCTTTTGGAGGAAGGAATTTATCGAGAATGTGTGTAACTGTTTCATCATTTTTCCTGTTTCATCATTCCTCGTTTTTTTTCACACCTTTTAAGTCTGCTTGATTGTCAGTAGTATTTTGTTGCATTTCGAGTACTGATTTCAATGCCGAGAAGCACGCGACTGTGACCAGTCAGCGTATAAGCTTAACTCATCATCGTTGCGTGATTTTAACACGAAACGCAAGTTAAGCCAGAAATGATTTATGATGGAGCAGAATAATAAAAAGGAAGAAATTCCGTAGAAAACTTCCGCTTACTCCGTTTTGAAAAAAAGAAAACATTAACATTGTTCGCTATGCTTTTTTTTGTTTTTCTCATTTTTATTTCACTAGACACATCTAATCGTAATAGTTCGACAGTTTTGTTGATTAGCATAATTTCGGTGCGCGATAACACATGTGTGCTTTATTTAAACGTGTGCTTATACAAATGCCTGTATTGCTTCCATAAGTACAGTTACGAACATAGCTACGATCTATGACGAGCCCTATCGGCAGGTTAATCCTGCAGGATCGCTGACCTGCGATCACCCGAGATCTGGGAAGTACGCGCAAATCGCGATTTAATTTGTGAGCGCATCGACAAGCGTCTGTATTCATCCACCTTCGATCGTATAAGCATGCAAAAAAATATTGTACACTTGCCTTGTGCGTAGGTTCCATCTATCCTGATCATATCTCTTTAGATATCGATAAAAAAAAAACAAAAATGCTGAATCATTGCAGATAACGTTACACTCATTTTCTAAATGCATGTGTCGATCACATCACGGAAGGTGTACGATAACACATTCGTTCGAACATTGATAGAATAACTTTGCATCTTTGTTACGCGTAGGAATTAACCCTTATTAACTCAAAATTATACCAAAAATAAGAAAAAATTATATATAAAGAATCTTGATTACGTCTCGTGATATCAAAAGATTAACTGCGTAATACAAACATGAAATTAAAAACATTCAAACATCGGTAAATATTATTGATGCAAAATCACGAATCCGACGGTATTATTGTACATTAAAAAACAAAATAAGTATTTTTACATATAGTGAAAGTTTATGCTATACAAAACAGTGCCGTATGGTATCAAAAGGTCTTGAAGGGTTAATCAAAATACCGAAGTCCGAATTGATAGGCGTGCGAAACGCAAAGCGTCAAAATAAATCGATTTGAAGGCATTTATCTGTAATTAAGTCGGTCGCAATTAAAGACGGGCTTTGATAAAAAATTATTTGCTCTTTCAGGCGGATACACGAAAGCCTCGTGCCAGCGTATTAATGAGCGTTGCTGCGCGAGGATGCGCGCGAAACGCGCAGAGGATAACGTAGGAGGTCGAGAAAGGCTACGACGAGAGGGAACGAGACGGAGTGAGTGGGAGGAGGAAAGATCATAAATCTGTGTAATTGACAGGTCCCGCTGAAGACGTTCGTACGGCATAGATGCTCGAGCAGATAGCCGACTAATAATGCTTTGCCCGCGCGCTAATAATCTACGAACATGTATAATGACTGCTTTGAGAAAATGCCATCTTCCCATATTGTAAGGCGAAACAGCGCGCGTAGCGGCAATAAAAAAATTAGTGCCCGTATACAACAGAACTTGCATTAATCGGAGGAGGTGGCCACGAGCGTATACACGCCTGTAATTAACACCTCGAGACAGAAAATCTCCGAGAGAGGAAAAATATTTAAGCTCGTGTGCGGAATTTTCAACCGTCGTCTCTAATTTATCGGGATTCGGTTCGCAAACGATTCAACGTTGAAATGCCTATCGTCACACGTACTCTCGGACAAGCGTACCTCCACACACGCAACATCCATCAAATGTGTTTACAAATCGCCGCGAGGTCTGCGTTAATTTCATTTGAAACCAAAGATCTATTTGCCGGAGGAAGTCGAATCCACGCGCGGACCTCCGTGCGCGCGACAGAAATAAAGAATCTAAGTGAAATTATGCACCTGTCCATTAACCAGACGCATACTCGGAGCTCTATGCGTGCCGCATAACTTTCCGCGAGTCCGCGTCGTAACCCCTCTTTTGTACCCTTCGCTCGGCTGCGTGAGAGCATAATAATTTAATTCAAGCATCGGACATAAGCTCGCGCCAACGAATAGGATACGGCTCGTGAATCTTTTCAGCGGTGCCCCCTCTTTTGCGGGTGTCCCGAGTAATAAGGGAATATTCACGAGCGTGTAAAAAGAGAAAAAGGGAGAGAGAGGACCGGCGCAGTACACATCCGCGGAAGTGTGGCCGTATGTGGCGAGAGCGTGTCCTACGAGTCCTTCTTGACTAATCGCCGACGGGGATCGCAGCCCGCAGAATACGGCTCGGTCTGTCTCGGATCGGAGGTGGATCGAATACACCGAGGCGAGTGCGCGCGATGTAATGCTAATGAATGCGTACTCACTTACGTCATAAATCCGTTGCGGCTTTTTTAGATCGACGGTTTTTGTCGGCGATTAATCTCACTCGAGCGTGTCTGGGTATCGCCGCGCTCGCCGCCCAAGTCTTGCATTTATTTCCGTACAATATGTCACGTACCTGATATCTGCAATTAGAATAACACACATATTGTTATTATTACTATTATCGAAATATCTCTACAATATTATGTAATAGCATAAATATAAAATGTACGTGCGACAAAAAAATGAGAAAAGAATTTTTGACGTCAGGTCATAAATCAATCGCGGCGGCTTTAATCGACGATTACGTAGCCGGCACTCATTACTTTTGATTCTTCGCCGAAACCGTATAATTCGGCCCTACGCCGGTTTATAAACCGTACCTCTGCGCCGAAAGGTTTATTGGCAATCACGAACGACGGGTATACGAATCGTCTCGAATCGCTAGGGACGTGCCACGATCATTACAGCCATCCACCCGTACACTATTAAGACGCCCCCTTGCCGCGCAGGGTAATTCGCTCGTGTAACAAGAGGCGGATAAAAGAAGCGAATCTCGCGCATAACGGCAGCAACGTTACCCGCAACGTATCCTTCGTAATTGCTCTCAATCATCGTAATGCGACATATATATACACCCGCCGCGGGCGCAAAATTAACCAACACCGATCGATTGGAAGCTCGCCCGACGGGCGTGCAAAAAATTTACTCCGCTGTCGATTATGTCGCTCTCATTAGATCCAAGAAGGATTCTCCTCGACTATGTAAAACAGGGACTGTCGATATTATAATATTAATATTGCGGTCTCTTTTCTTTATGCAGTCAAGCAAATATGATCTTTTGAGTCTAATGAGAACAATGTCAGACAACAATCAAGTAGATTAAGTAAATTTTCTGCAGTATTTGCAACAACTATTGTTATAAGTATAACAATATTTTAAAAAATAACAAAATTAAAAAAAAATTTTTTTTTAATTTATGAACATTAATGCCGTCTTCGAACTTAAAAAAATTCCAAACATGACATTAAATGTTTAATGTTATTTTTGTTTAACGACTAAATTAAGCTGGTTGAAGTTTGGAACGTTCCTGGAACGATTTTTTAAAAATAATTTGTCGCTCTTGTCCTTTTGCAGGGAGAAAGTTTTGAGACCCACAAACAAAGTACAAAAGAGACCGATCCGATACATGCGTCGGAAGACACCCTTATACCCGAAAAACCACCCCCAAAATTACTTAAACAATTCTAGCCAAGCTAAAAATGACTTGTCGCTCTTTTCCTTCTGCACAGAGAAAGTTCCGAAGCCCTCACACAACATGCAAAAGAGACCGATTTGATACATGCGTCGGAAGACACCCTTATACTCAAAAAACCACCCCAGAGCGTCTAAAAAATCCTCGCATAACAAAAAATAACTTGTCGCTCTTCTCCTTTAGCATAGAGAAAGTTCTGAGGCCCTCACATAACATACATAATAGACCGATCCGATACATGCGTCGGAAGACACCCTTATACCCAAAAAACCACCCCCAAAATCACTTAAACAATTCTAGCCAAGCTAAAAATGACTTGTCGCTCTTTTCCTTCTGCACAGAGAAAGTTCCGAGGCTCTCACACGACATGCAAAAAAGACCGATTCGATACATGCGTCGGAAGACACCCTTATACCCGAAAAACCACCCCCAAAATCACTTCAATGATTCTCGCCAAGTTAAGGGTGTCTTCCGACGCATGTATCAAATCGGTCTCTTTTGCATGTCGTGTGAGGGCTTTGGAACTTTCTCCATGCAGAAGGAAAAGAGCGACATGTCATTTTTAGCTTGGCTAGAATGGTTTAAGTGATTTTGGGGGTAGTTTTTCGGGTATAAGGGTGTCTTCCGACGCATGTATCAAATCGGTCTTTTTTGCATGTCGTGTGAGGGCCTCGGAACTTTCTCCGTGCAGAAGGAAAAGAGCAACAAGTCATTTTTAGCTTGGCTAGAATGGTTTAAGTGATTTTGGGGGTGGTTTTTCGGGTATAAGGGTGTCTTCCGACGCATGTATTGAATCGGTCTCTTTTGCATGTCGTGTGAGGGCTTCGGAACTTTCTCCATGCAGAAGGAAAAGAGCGACAAGTCATTTTTAGCTTGGCTAGAATGGTTTAAGTGATTTTGGGGGTGGTTTTTCGGGTATAAGGGTGTCTTCCGACGCATGTATCGAATCGGTCTTTTTTGCATGTCGTGTGAGAGCCTCGGAACTTTCTCTGTGCAGAAGGAAAAGAGCGACAAGTCATTTTTAGCTTGGCTAGAATTGTTTAAGTGATTTTGGGGGTGGTTTTTCGGGTATAAGGGTGTCTTCCGACGCATGTATCGAATCGGTCTCTTTTGTACTTTGTTCGTGGGTCTCAAAACTTCCTCCCTGCAAAAGGACAAGAGCGACAAATCATTTTTTAAAAATCGTTCCAGGAACGTTCCAAACTTCAACCAGCTCTAAATTATTCATCTTCTTGTATTCATGGTATAAATAGTAATCAGAAACGCTATCGAATTACCCGCGTTCGTTCTAATTAAATGGTCATTAATTATTTACAACGTTAGTTACGGCGGAGCGTGTTATGGATTCTTGGCGAGTATATGATTAGGCACGACCCCCATGACCATTCATGTATTAGGTGTTGATCGTATGCGCGTACTTATAACAGTTATTATGAACGCCGTAAAGCTTAAGTGGGACACCGAAAACGGACTTCCGATATCATTTTGTTAATGAGACCATTGGAATCATTCTAATTTATCACATGCTCACTCTGCAGATAAAAGAAACACTGCAACTTAAACATTTTAGAAAATAAATACAAAATTGTATTTTATACACAAAGTGTGTTATATTGCAGGAATCAGAGAAAATCGAAGAAAAGCCAAAGAGAAGCAGAAAAGCTAATTATTTATGCAGGATTATAAACAGTTTGCTGTAATCCTGTTCTTCAGAGTTTGCGCAAAAATATATCTATATCTTAAAAGAAAAATAACACGTATATATATTTAACACGTACCTATTTTGTAATTTTTGAACTATATTAAATTCTTCAAATTAAAAAGCACAGATTTAGCAATAAAAAAACAAGTTGATCTAGTAAAAAATTCTGAACTAATTTTTGCCTAAATAAAATAATAAAACTAAAACAATAAATTTAGATATAATTATAAAATTTTTAATAACTTAAACGTTTGAATGTCGTGGCATGCCAATTCGACTCGTCTATATGCTGTAATAAGATAAATCGTAAACGCTTCTCTTACGTGAAATTGTGACTAATGCGTCACAATCTAGCTACCATTAAAACGGTACAACATTAGATAATATTCCAAGACAAATCGACCAAGGAACGATCCAACTCTCACTCACTCAGTTCGTATCATTCCATAATATGTTATCTTGTTTATTGTGTGAGTTTAGTTAAATATTATATCCAATCGTGCACCAACACATACGAACATGATTACATAAGTTGCGCGATAATTCGCAACGATTTCCCAATGTTTCTCAAGATAAATTATTTTAAAGAAAAATTATTTTATCGTATTGCTTGTCGATGAGAGTGTTCTTATCTATCAGGCATTACAGCGCTTGGAAAAATGCAAGGAAAAAAACCTGCAAGGATGTAAAAACGCCCCTGACTTCAGTTTAGTACGTCTTATCTGGGACGCCGTAAAATTTTTACCCTATGCGTTCGATGCCGGCGTTATCACCGGCAAATATACGAGCAGCAACTATTCCGTCAGTGTACCTAATCCTCGTAATTACAGTCTGCGCCGTAGGATAAAACGATGCGTAAGAATCTATCGAGGTACCGATCACGCCGTGGCGTCATTATGTGGAACGGCTGCGATATTGCGGTACAGTTACCTTGACACGCGGAGAAGCATATCCTTGCGGTGTGCGTGAATCGAGGATGAAAACGGGGGCGCTTCGTGAATGCGCGTCGACACATTTCTAGACTGATGTACAGCACATGAAAACATAAATTGAATGCAATGTTATGCGGGATATATCCATTAAATTATTGATTAAGCCGATTAAATAGTATTGGTTGATTATTATGTGTTGTATACCGCGCATTCTAGATATATAAATCAGCAAACAACGATGAAGGTAATGTAAGGCAAAAAAGATACACATCATAAGAGATAGAGAAAAGAACTTGTAAGTAGAAATTCAGGATATCGTCGGATATTAGGCGAATGGGAGTATGTCTCTGGAGAAAAAAAATTAACTGTCATATAACTTTTCAGTTCAGCGCTACATGTACAATTCATACTCTAAGCCAATAAATGACAAAGCACAAATAAAATATTTGCCATAAGTGCTCGTTATGAATTCACGTTGTCTCGGTACTTTATACCTCGTTTAAATAAACCGTCCAGCGATTGAGTTTATCTAGAACACAGATGTTGCTATCTACAGAACATATTTTATATGCGCTAAGTAATACTATGTTGATATACTTGATTATTCACAATATGCATTATAAAGTTTGCAATATCATTTATAAATTCGAAAAAAGATGAATAAAGCCATTCGTTCAGTATCAATGGTAGCTAATCTTTTCTTGTCAAGTGTGTAAGATGTATAAAATACAAAATACAATCTATTATTTCTTAATTTTGGCAACATAAAAGTTCAACTAAATGTCTAATCTGATTTTATTGCGCAAAATAATGCTAGTTTAAAAATCTCATACGTTTTCCAATATCCCCGTCAATATTCCGATTTCCTTTCAATGCGATTATATTTTTCACTTTGTTTCACGAAGTATAATACTTGACAGGCAAATAGTTTTTATCGAAAGTATTTTTTTATCCAATGATATCGACAACTCGAGCAGCAACGCATATCGACGTACCAAGATGTAACGTAAAATAAGCGGAAATGAAACAAAGATAATCGCGCGAGCGAATAAGAAATCGAACGAAGTAAGACGAACCTGGAATCAAAGCAAGATTCAATCTCTATGGATGAATTCACCGTGAAACGTCGTGATTCCCCGTCGCGATTCACCACGTAAGCGTTTTCATACAGTCTTCTTATCTTCGCTCTGTTTTCTAACATCTGTGCTCGCATTTTCCTCTCCTTGAATTCTATTTCGTACATTGTAAACCTTGTAATATTTTATTGCTCATAATATTTTATTGCTTAGCAAACCTGTATATATAAGTATGTATATATGTATATATTCTTATATATTTAGTGATTTTCATATCTGATATTACAATTGCATTACAATAGAATATACCGTTGTAAGAAAATAAAGGTTTTCGATTCTTGATTTAAATATCGTCTGTAGATGCGGCACACTGCATCGGCCGTGTGTTGGTGCTCCTATCTCTAAGCTTGGTTATTACTGAAACTACTGTAATCAGTGCTAATATGCGGCCGGTCTCGGTACTATAAGAATTAACAATTTCCGCTAACCTAGGGCTCTCAGTGCTGACTTTGCGCGCGCTGTAACCAGCACCGTGTAGTAACTCAATAAAGTCGTAAATACTAAACTGGATAAAAAACAGTGATACGTGGAAGAAGCTATTTATTGCGATAATTATTTACGGCGCAGACGCCCGCACGATCTAGGAAGTGCAGGATTAAATTTTTATATCTCAATAAACCGCAATAAGTATAATATAAGAAAATTATGTATCGCATTCTTATAGACGCTATAAAATTATTTTATCAACAACTTCAGTTTTAAATGTAATCTAAGAAATTGTAAAATTATAAACCAATTATAATATTGTATAATATTATAATATATTTATATAATGTGTATACAAATATTAGAAATGCTAGTTTAACAGTATCAGATATTACATAGACTGCTTTACTTAAGACGACCACTACATGAAGAATTGTCTTTTAATTCTTATATACTCTTCAAGAGCGCATTTGTCTTTGTCGAAAACAAAAGGTACAAAATAATATATTTTAGCCAAAAACAAGGTGTCCTAATATGAACACTGCGAATTTTTTTTCCAATACTCGATTAAGATCAAAATCCCGTTTTTTAATAAGACTTCGTTTTTATCTTTAATTCGTGCATAAATAACATCATAATTACTATAAATATATGTAGAAAGACAAATCTTATAAAATTTAAATTAGACATCAACCCGTATCACTCGTCGCCCGTATTACGTGCTGAATAATACTGCTCGTTTGCACTCTATCTGACCGTCTGGTTGTCTACTTGTATAGCTGCCGTTTAAAGACCTCATATAATGTATCTCCTCTCAACCGCAAGAAACTGGATGGAATCTGTTCGTGGACTAGCGACACCAACGGTATTCGTTGCCCACAACCACGAACATCGTTCCACTCGATGACATCGAGCTTGCCAAGTTACAAATATAAGCGTGCAGAACACTTTACCCTAGATACATTTATATGCACGCCCCTTGGAATTTAAATACGTTAAACAATTGAAACAATGACTGGAACAACAAAATATAGGTTGTTGCATACAAATATATGATTAAAGAATCATATTGTATATTAATATATAATTAAGTTCAATTAAATTTAATCATATAAATAGTATAAATTTTCTTATAAGTAAATATTTTAAAAAATGATATAATTATTCAGAGTGACGTTTTATAAGCAAAAAAAGTTTGTCAGAAGTGGGATTCGAACCCACGCCCACAGAAGTGGACTGCGACCTGAACGCAGCGCCTTAGACCGCTCGGCCATCCTGACATAGCAATCTACTTCGTGTAGAGCGCAGAAATACTTGTATACAATTTTAAATATAGAATATATTTTTAATTCATCTATAAATTATTATTTTGACCTATTGTTATATAAGAACAATATTATAAACAAATAAATAAAATATTCATTAATAGTAATGTAGATTCTAATATATTTTTTAAATTAATGTATATAGTATAAAATATTATGCATAATTTTAATGTACTAATTTTAATAATAATTTATTGCAATATTAATGAACATTGTTATAATGTATGTATATAGAGAATTTTATATCAAAAAGTAAATTTTTACAAAAATAGAAAATAGAAAAAATAATTAGATAAAAATTATAAATTTAGAAAAATTATATAGTTAATTTTAATTCTAGCTCATAATTATTATTAAAAAGTGGTCTGAGAATGACTTTCTAATATTTTTGTATGTTTGAAATATAATATGAACACACGATATAACATGCACCAAACGATAGTGTCGTTTATCGGCAATATTGAAAAATGGATATGGCTATGCAGTTCCAACTATAAAATAAACATAGATAGCAGTACTACATAGATTGGTAAGCGTCCCAAAAGAAACGTCGAGACAGCTGCTTTAAGATTTCTTTCTATTATTACTGTAAAATATAAACTGCATTATTGCCTTATACAAATATTTATAATTAATATATGAATTACCTACAAACAGAAACATTTAAAACAAGATTTAAACGCGATCTGCTTTACTGACTATAGATATGCAGTTTCAACCAAAACGTCGGTCACTAGAAAATCATCGACAATGCCTTTGCAATCGACGAAGAAAGCTTTTTCCGTGTGTATGTATTGACTTTCACTTAAGCGTATGCAGGCATTATTCTATTTGCGTTCCGCATTATTAACACGTAAGTTTCGTAATGTAATATATGTAGAATGTGCTAGATAATTAAAGTAGAGAGAGTATTATTATACTTTTTTCTTTCTAAAAAACTGATAGTTTCGCAATCAGACAAATAAGAATTTTTTACATCCTTGATATAATGATACATAAATTTTTATCATTAAATAAACAATTTATATTTAGATTTTGTAATGAAAAATTGCATATATTTGATCACTGATCTTTAGATATCATCGATCTTATAATCATGTATATATTGCGTGTGAAATATAACTGATAATTTCCTCAAGCACTTATCATTACGTTATAAATTCCTGTTGACATATGATATCTATTTTCTTCGTGACCCCAATGTCAGTTAAAGTTATGACTGTCATTCATTTTAGATGCTTTACGACTCAGACAACACGCACATCTTAAAGGCATCTGAAAGATGTCCAAAAGACTTCATTTTCTTTCTGCCATCTTTTAGATGTCTTTTAGATATCTTCAAGACATGCATGTTGTCTGGAAAATTAAATGGCATTCTCTAATAAATAAAAAATATATATATGTATAAGAACATTAATATTATTTTTTATATTACATTAATTTTTAAATAATCAACTTTCTTTTATTAGGTATTTATATCTCATTTGAGAATACGATTCAAATTGGCTTAAGAATCCATCCTTAAAATTAAGGTGGAGTGTTTCTCTTTCACCTAAATATCACTTTAATAAGCGCTCGTTAAGCCGAAGGCATCGGCGACTTGAAAGAGAGAGATTGCCCAATGTCCACACGTAGTATATACGAATACTTTCGCGATGTATCGAAAGCAATGAGAGCAAAAGTTCGAAACCGATCTCCCGTTTCCTGAGCAAGGACCGGTTAGGACCGCGCATGCATGCCGTCGATCATGTAGAAAGCTCAGTTGCATAAGTCCCAACCGGATCTTACCAGACATCGTTTCCGAGGAAAAGAAGAAGATGGAAGTAAAGGTGAGCAAGTAATGAAGAGAGATAAGTTGGGAAATTCGGAGAAACTTCAAAAATTTTCGATGTGTGAGAATTGGCAGAGGACTGGTGAGAGTCGCTGAAAGTTGTTTGTAACAACTTTGCGTGCACTAACCTTGAATAAACTTTAAATAAAAGTAAAAAAATGCCATGTAAGAACGTTTGATTATTTAATTTTTGCTGAAGATCAAAGAATCGCGAGACATTAGAAGTTTACAAAATACAAAAAAACCTTAATTTTGGAATATGTATAGCAGAATACATAAGAAAAATCGAGTATATTTTTAATCACGAGCATTTAAACAAAACAATCTTAAAAACATCAAAAAAAAATTTTAGATAAACACACAATTTAACTGTACAAAAATTTTCAGTATCTGTGGCATCTTCCAATAACCAATAAGAAACGACTTATTTATTGTCACTCTAGTGAGACAGATGTTTTACGATGAGAAATTGAACAGATTTTACAAGCTGGAAAAACGACCGGAAGAACATCCGTTTATCTAGTGAAAACCGATTTGCAACACGACATCATATACATTATACGGTCACTGCATCAATGACGGGAGCAATTCTCATCAATTTTTCACGATGGTACAAAGAAAAAGGTAAAAAATATGATATAAAACATACGGTATAAAGAAAGTTTATCGCAAAAAACGTATCTGCAGTCGAACATATCTTTATATGTATATCTCACATATCTTCATCTTTCTTCTGAAAGCACAATAAGAATTCTGCATAAGAACAAAAGCAATAGAAGCGATGAAAGATTCAGATTTATGCCACAAACAAAAGAGAAAACTCAAACATCGGTGCAATTTCGTTCACACAAGATGCGTCTCGTTATTACACTCGCTACCAGATTCTAGATTCATATTTCTCCTATTTAAAGCCGAGTAAAGTTAGATGCCTCTCGGAAAAAGTTCTTTCCATTTTCAGATAACGTTATTTTTTAAAAATGTCTGGTCGATTCTTGCTCTTGAACACGTGACACGTTCTCTATTCGCTGCCAATCTCTCAACTGAGATCGATCATCCTAAGCTTTTATTTACTTTATTATTTTAGACCCTACCGAGAAGATCCTTCTGAATAATGGATAAGCCTATTACCGATAAAAATATTGAGTACCTTTGCTTTTACAAAAAAAATTCATAAAAGTTTTAAATTCCAATTCACGCACTTAAAATGCATTGTCGATGTTATGTTACGATTAATCTGTTCATCAAATAAATTGTTTGCTTAATTTTTTATTACTCACTAAGTAATTTCACGGTTAATACGGAACGCATTTGATAATGGAAAGCGACATTATCATAATGACACCTATTCAGAAACAAATGCGTGATCCTCAAATAACATAGTGTACTAACCAATTAATATCAGTAATAATAATAATAATGGATTGAAACTATAATTGGAGCCACACACACAGTTTAAAGGGTGTCCAACAGCTGAGAATAAGCACTGTAACATAATGATTTCTAAAGTTGAGTGCGCTAGAAATAAAATCCACATGATCCTCTTATTAATTAGCTGTTCTTCTTATTTACATTATCATATAATACTTCCTGAATTACATAAAAATTCTTCAATGCTTATTTAATAGCGTAAAAAAAAATAAACCTTATCTTATGCAACTCATCTTAAATAATTCTTGTTATATTTAACACGCGCGGAATAAAGAGTGAATAAAAGCTGCATTATTTAGAAATTTGGAAAGTTGTTGCTTATGTAAGCGACAGCATTTATATCCGCACGTATAACTACCAATTTTAGTCCGTTCTTCATTATTATCATGTAAGTTGATTAATAATCAGAATTGGATCATGTTTGATCGTAGGTGTACTTTTCCATGAAATTACAATACACCTCATGCATTTCAAAGAGTTACTTTCGTTAGAGAAACTCAAAAAGCATTTTCTATTAAAGCGTTTTGCAATAAGAAATACTAGTAATAACGACAGTGATAGTTCTAAATACTTTACTAATAATTATTAAGGTTAAAATATATTATTATTTCAATTATACTCAATCTGACACGTCCTTCTCCAGCAATAAAAAATCGCCCAAGCCACGACAATTTCTTCGCGACTTGGAGAAGGAAATGCGTTTACGGCGGTAAAGTACATCGTCGTAAGAGAAAGGGGAACTCACTATCTGCGAGTGAATGTTGCTGCGGACTTTATTCGCTTCATTCAGTGCGTGATTCTTAGTCTGTCATATGTGCGAGCAACTTCTTCCTTGCTTTGAAATAATTCCATGTGATTTTTTTCGTGCTCGCCAATCAGTGGGAAAACGTGCGCGGATCGTGTGATCGCAAAGTGCCAAGACCGATAGATTCTTCTTGCGCTGTGTAACGCTTCACATCAAAATTTTTAATTATTTAATCGGAAGATTAGAATCTAAATAGTGAACTTCGAAAAGACATTACGATTGATAAATATCAATTTTAATACCGAGAGGCTACATGTATATATGAAAAAAAAAATTATTATATATCATATAGAAATAATTATTACGTTAATTAAATATGATAATTTTTTCAACACCAATAATAATAATTTTTTAAATAACGACTTTTCCACTTATCGATAAACATTTTGCGTGACTATTGTGAATCATTAAAGTAACGATTTTATACACTTTTAATTTTCTTTGCAACAATCAATGCTGAGATTAGTTCATCTTGATCATTGCAGTTGCAATCTAGAGCGGATTTGCACGCGTTTATTTGCCAAAATCAGTAAATTATACACCACGAGAAAGTGTGATTCTCCGAATTCTGAATACTAAATCGGCATTTCTCGCATTCACGCATCTCTCGAGTATGCTCGAGAATTCGATCCAGTAAACATTCATTGCAACAGCATTACAATTTCTGTCGGAGGAATTTCATCGAAAGATAAGATGGCATCCGAAGATTGGAACAACCTAAATCGATGAAATCGATTTTTCTCATTAAGAATCTAGTCGATTAATTCTAAAAGCGCAAGTAAATTCTCCAAAATAACAATAAACAAAGGAAGCATGGCACATCTATTGAATTACGTCCTTGCAATCCTATGTATCGTCTACATAGTGATTGCGGAAAAAGAATCAAACATTCTCAAGTTAAGCAAACTGCATAAAGTTGATCCGATTGAGACGGAAGTACCAAGCTTTAATATAACGGAATATGCAGAAGAAAAAAACGAATCTAGAAAACGGTTGCCTCTAATTTCTTTTAGTAAAAATAATCCAGAAATGGACTGGAAAAACTATTTAAAGATGTTTGACAAAAATGAAGAGGAACGCCGAGATTTTGATGTCGATTTTATGAAAGAAAAATTCGAACAAACGGCCAACAGTATACAATGGCTTGCTGATCTTTACGACCCTCTCAGGTGGGCTAGAGTGCCCGGGAAACTTCAGGGTGAATGCCGAAGGGATATAGAACGATTTCTCGGTGCGCTAAAAGACGGAAAACTTTGGGCCGCAAAAAGTAAGTCGCTTGATTAAAGTATTCAAAATCTTCGAGACTCACATTTAAATAAAATATTCTTACATTTGAATAATTTATGAATAATTAAAAGACACAATTAAATATTTTTTTACATAGAATAGCCATAAAGTTTTCTTACGCTTAATGACAACTTACTATAGATATATTTAAGTACGCTCGTAAAAGCTTAAATACTATATAGGATAATTCATGAAAATTTACGCATAAAGATATTTATTACGCGCTATTCGAAGTCTCGAATATTCCGATAAACCTAACTAAACAAGATTTCCCTTTCGACACTTCACATAAATTCCTTCTGGGCGGACGTGAAAACTTTTCTCGTAATTTAATAACAAAGCTATTGAGAAATATTTATGTTCTATCCGAACAATTTGTACGTATAATAATATATTGTAATACATAGCTAATTGTAAATTAAATGAATGAGAATCAATAAATTATCTTGCCAATTATATTAATAATATAATTGGCAATTAAGTAATAATGTCGCTGCGAATTGAAATGCCATTATCGGATCGGCCGTGATTTAGAAAGCGAGAAAGGCTCGAGAAGCTGAAATGGCCGGCCAGATGAAAGCATGGAGTTGCAACGGGCTGCGGGCCGCAAAGTCACATTCTCTCAATGCGCGGATTTACAGTGATTTCCGGCCACGAGTTGCGTCCGCATTATCAATAGCCGCAGTAATAACGTCGACGGATGCGCCAGCGGTCAATTGCCACGCTGCACCGTACCGCATCGCGATGAAAATTACGAAATTATAATCGCAACCGTGTGACACGCAAGGCTCGACAGGTGCTTCTTTGCACCGCCAATCCGGGCGTATGTGATAGCAGCTTTAAAATGAGACCATCAAGGATCGCGCGGCTGCAATTATACATACTTAGAAAGCGACACTAATCATAACAAGTAATTTTTTATTCTCGACATCATTAATGACCGCTATCTCTTGTAGTAAAATAATGATGTTCGCGTATTTATATGAAGAAATTTTTAAAAATTATTAGAAACGC
Source organism: Linepithema humile (assembly GCF_040581485.1). Lineage (NCBI taxonomy): Eukaryota > Metazoa > Arthropoda > Insecta > Hymenoptera > Formicidae > Linepithema > Linepithema humile. The sequence continues at coordinate 21,480,896 of NC_090128.1, read as the reverse complement.
AAACAAATTTTTTTCAAATGCACTTAAATTCGAAATTTAGTTCACAATAACTGTATGCGCCCGATAAAAATAATCGCGTTAAAAATATCGCAAAGTACACAATGATAATAAGCGAAACTTAGGCAATTATCAAGTTGCCGTGCGGCAGGCAATAAAAAGTTACATCGGTGGTTTCGCGCTGCTGTTGCAGGAATTGTTTCCAAATGCTCCATGGACTTGCATTGTGCAATTTCTTTAGGCGTCCTGATCTCGCAGCTGTCATAATGCAACAGCAAGTCGTTATTTCTACACCCAGATCACCATTAATCAGTCGGACGAAGTATGCCATTATTGCAAATTTTTTCGCCAAAGTGCAATAGCGGTTTATTGGCACAAAACAATTCCTAATATAATTATAAATATTTCGAATTACGAAATATATCACATATAGATACAGATTCAAATTACGTTTGGCAATTTTCAGTGAAAAAAAATTTTTTGACACATAAACGCGAGTCGGAATTAATATTATCGTCCTAATAATAATATATCAAAAGTATACAATAAATTCTATTGTATAATGTCGTTTATGATAAAACCTGTTAAAATTTGTAAAAGTTTGTTTACATAATAACAATATTTGCTATTAAATTATCGCACAGAATTCATCACTTTTAGGATAACAGGCCGATTATACGATTATAAAAACGTGCATTACGATCTTATGATGGCAATCGACTGACACGGACGTCTGCATGTGCAGCCCAATTGCGCTTTCTACTCTCGCGATTGGCACAAGTCGCTTTACGTAACTGACAATGAACCTTCTGTCGACAACCATGTAATCGAGTTTTTCGGAACTTGAAACAACAGAATCTTATTGCTCTCTCGAAGTAGACGAGTGCGATGCTTCAAGAGAAAGACGGGAAAAAAGTTACAAACTAATAAAAGTAATAAAATAACCGAAGTGCAGCATCCGGATAGTTTCTAACTGGAGAGATCGCGAGAGTACTTTTTTCCGAAAGAAAACGTCGCTCGTATAATATTCATGCAAATTTGTCGCAGGTGCACGCCCGCTTTACGGCTTCCTGCGATTTCAAAAAATCCTTTTCTCATCTCTCACGAGAGATACGCGATAAAATAGGCACGAAGCAATACCTTTTTCTCCCTCGCTCAATCCCGATAACTGAGATTATTTCCTCACGTAGCTTTTCTTTGCAGTGTTGGATGCGAGTGGCCGTTACGCTTCACAATTTTATTTTGGTAATGGTTTCTGGCTGGGTTCGAGCACCCTCTGCAAGGAGCTCAATGTCACCGACAAAAGTGTGACGAACGTCGACGGAGAGCAGCCACCCTATCGTCTGAAATTCCACGTCGCCAGACTTTATCTAAGTTTCTCGAAGGAACTTGATTTTTCGGTGAGTTATCAGCGCAGCATTGCCAACTTACAACTTGGCCATATTACAGCTGTTACATTTACTTTTATTAAAAATTAAGAAACAAAGCAATCACTTTATAATTTATTCGGTATATTTTATTTACTCATTTGTGTATAAACTGTATCGAGTAAATAAAAAAAATAAATTAATATTTTCTAAAATAAGAAGCATATATATATATATATATATATTTTTTTTTCTATTTGGTATAATTAATTACTACATATATAGTTAGATAAATAAAACAATTTAAGTAATTACTTTGTTTCTTAATCTTTCAAGAAGTTTATATTTTGTTATGATTTTAGCGCCGCTCTAGTTGCAATTATTAGATCATAAATTAAGTACAATGAGATGTAAATTATGACATACAGCGCGTTTTATAGATTATTGTATTTATTACTCAATGACTGTTTCATCATTCTATAAGAGAATTTACACATCGCGATTATGCATAAACTACTGTGAAAATTAATTAAATACGCATTGACACCCCACACATGCTGTCGAAATCATCATGAGATATCACGCGTCTCTATGTTTATCATATTATTCATCAATCATTTGTATTATTGGATAACTGTCATATCACAAATAATCCATGCTTAATCGTGACGATAGCGGTGTGAATGATGAGAACGTGATAGTGCATCATAACGAACACGCAAATAGATGTATTTGATCATTTCAATGCTGATTGAAAGACACACATTGTAGAATGTCTATGCATACGTCTGGCGCATTTATGAGTTATATTGCAAGTTTAATATAATTTAATATTCAATATTATAAATCTTTAAAATTAAAAATCTAAAATTTATATTATGTAAGCAGTTTGCATCAGATTTTGTTTAGTCACGCGTTAGTAGTAATTTTTATACGTTGTTTCACGATTATAATAGAAACTTTCACGAAAAGCAGTAGAAAAATGACAACCGCAAGTAGATTGCACTTTTGTTAAGTCAAAGATCTAGTGCCAGCTGACGTGCCAGTTCAACTTCTGGTAGGAAAAGCAAGTTTCAGCGTTTGCGTTAATTCGATGACTGAAATCCCAAAGTTTCTCGATAGCACTATTTCAGACAGTGAAAAGCCGGTGCTTCCCGCTTCTAATCTTATTATCGTTGCGGAATTGGACAATGTCATTACGTGTTAATTAATAAAACTTTCCGTCGAAGTCATGCAGATTGACCTCTGTGAAGTTGGCACCCCATTTTTAAAAAAATCAATTTTTTTTAGAGTTCTGAATGCACCCCAAAGAGTTCTAGAGTTCTCCATAAAATTTATAAATAGTTCCGGCGAATTAGACAAAAAAATCCATTATTGAAAGTATGGGGTGCTAACTTCACAAAACGTTATCACAAAATTGACGATAACAGCTTAATCGTCGGAAATAATTAAAAATATCATTAGAATTATTCGTAGAACTCTTGAGGTGCTACCCAGAACTCCAACGAAAAAATTAAAATTCTAAAAAAATTTTATTCTTATTGGAACTTAGAATATTTTCTTAATCGGTGATACGAAAAATAGCGAGAACTTGTTATATATTGGTCTGAGCGCTTTGAACCTTAATAATTATCGTTAGAACTCTTGAGGTGCTACCCGGAACTCCAATAAAATAATCAAAATTCCAAAAAAAATTTCTTACTCTTCGGGACTTGAAAAATTTTCGATCGGTGATACAAAAAATAGCGAGAACTTTTTTGGAATTTTGATTATTTTATTGGAGTTCCGGGTAGCACCTCAAGAGTTCTAACGATAATTATTAAGGTTCAAAGCGCTCAGACCAATATATAAAAAGTTCTCGCAATTTTTTGTATCACCGATTGAAAATTTTCTAGGTCAGGAAGAGTGAGAAATTTTTTTGGAATTTTGATTATTTTATTGAAGTTCTGAGTAGCACCTCAAGAGTTCTAACGATAATTATTAAGGTTCGAAACGCTCAGACCAATATATAAAAAGTTCTCGCTATTTTTTGTATCACCGATCGAAAATTTTTGAAGTCCCGAAGAGTGAGAAATTTTTTTGGAATTTTGATTATTTTATTGGAGTTCCGGGTAGCACCTCAAGAGTTCTAACGATAATTATTAAGGTTCGAAACGCTCAGACCAATATATAAAAAGTTCTCGCAATTTTTTGTATCACCGATTGAAAATTTTCTAGGTCAGGAAAAGCGAGAAATTTTGTTGGAGTTTTGATTATTTTATTGGAGTTCTGAGTAGCACCTTAAGAGTTCTAACGATAATTATTAAGGTTCGAAGCGCTCAGACCAATATATAAAAAGTTCTCGCTATTTTTTGTATCACCAATCGAAAATTTTTGAAGTCCCGAAGAGTGAGAAATTTTTTTGGAATTTTGATTATTTTATTGGAGTTCCGGGTAGCACCTCAAGAGTTCTAACGATAATTATTAAGGTTCGAAACGCTCAGACCAATATATAAAAAGTTCTCGCAATTTTTTGTATCACCGATTGAAAATTTTCTAGGTCAGGAAAAGCGAGAAATTTTGTTGGAGTTTTGATTATTTTATTGGAGTTCTGAGTAGCACCTTAAGAGTTCTAACGATAATTATTAAGGTTCGAAGCGCTCAGACCAATATATAAAAAGTTCTCGCTATTTTTTGTATCACCAATCGAAAATTTTTGAAGTCCCGAAGAGTGAGAAATTTTTTTGGAATTTTGATTATTTTATTGGAGTTCCGGGTAGCACCTCAAGAGTTCTAACGATAATTATTAAGGTTCGAAACGCTCAGACCAATATATAAAAAGTTCTCGCTATTTTTCGTATCACCGATTAAGAAAATATTCTAAGTTCCAATAAAAATAAAATTTTTTTGGAATTTTATTTTTTCGTTGGAGTTCTGGGTAGCACCTCAAGAGTTCTACAAATAATTCTAATGATATTTTTAATTATTTCCGACGATTAAGCTGTTATCGTCAATTTTGTGATAACGTTTTGTGAAGTTAGCACCCCATACTTTCAATAATTGATTTTTTTGTCTAATTCGCCGGAACTATTTATAAATTTTATGGAGAACTCTAGAACTCTTTGGGGTGCATTCAGAACTCTAAAAAAAAATTGATTTTTTTAAAAATGGGGTGCCAACTTCACAGAGGTTGCAGATTGTGATTCGCGCAACATGGAAATTGTTGCTAAATTATAAAAAACCGGTTTTCAGATTCAATAAAATCGCAATGTTATCTAGCTAAAAAAAGTTCTCATGCTCTATCAACAATAATAAAGAAGCAAAAAAGAGAAAAAAAAATTGAATGTACGGGCACTACGATAGTCGAAATAGAAAAACTTCAAACTGTGTTATTTCAGAGCCACAAATTCCTATCACTGCGCGGTCGATAGGCTGGCGCGGCCAAAATAAAGATTATAATCTCGAACGTTGGACGCGCTCGATTGTCGTCGCTATATTTTTGCACAACTATGCGAATCCTGTTGATCTGGCAGGTTAAATCCGATTTTCCGAAAGAGTAAAAATCCGTCGTTTTTTTTCCATATATTGTGTAAAAACGTGTAAATAACAACACGATCGCGTGGAATAAATATAAACATTTTTCAAAAAACATGCCAGTCACAATTTTTTTGTAATAAACGGTCACTATACCTTCCAGTAAATCATCAGTATTTTTTTTCGACAGGCATTTTCTTACAACAAGTGGAGGCACCGAAATGTCAAAGAAAAAAAGATACTCCTTCTCGCAAAATTTATTATGAGTAAAGTAACTTTCGTAAAATAATAGAGAGAATACTTCACACTAACGATACCATTTCATTCTCTTTCCAGACACGTCAGGTGTTTTTGGGTCTCTGCCTACCAAGCACATGCGATCGCACATCCCTGACCTCGATGCTAAGGGCCAGCGCTGATAGAGTCGAACGCGAGGGTAATTCGACTTATCGATCGACCGGCCCGAAGATTCGCGTTGTTGCGGTGAAACCCGTGCCATCCAGCAATTACTGCGGTTGGCAAGATCCCAAATTTTACGTGCTCTCGTGAGTAATCCTAAAAATCCTCTTATAGCCGAACCGTAAATTGTTTGCTCGGACGCCCGGATTTGCCGCGTTGACCGGGCGATAGGCTCGCTGAATGACTTTTTGCATTGCATTCATTGGTAATTCAATATTTTCACAAATGCATTCTAGCAAGAAGATGCGATCGCACTGAAACGATCGATTATGGATCCATTTCGCGCGTACCCACAAATATCACTATGTATAATATTATTTAAATGCAATATATATTTAAATGTGAGATACTATTTGATAGTAATTTAAATAAGATTATTTTGAATAATAGAAAAATATTATTCATGCGATTTAAGTGAGCAAAGCACTTGAGCTATCTAACGGCGCGACTTGGAAAATTTTATTCTAGGACACGATGCTCCGACAAAACTTATGAAACTTACTTGACGTACTTTCGGTGAAGGCAGGTATCTTCCCCTTTTATTTGAATCCTTGAATACCAAAGTTGATATTCCACCGATATTGAAAAAGAACCGAAACATCGTGCACAGAATCTATTTCTTGCAGATAAAAATATTTACATTCAATTTAAATGCAACTCTTTAGAACATAAATGTGTTATTCGAAAGAACAATTTTGCAAACTAAATAATGCATATCATTTTTATACCAGAACAAATAAATTTTCTATAATAAAAAATTAATTATTATTAAAATATCCGATATTCAAAATACAAAACATTTATATTAATATTCAAAATAGAAGCTCGTTTAAAAATTTCAATTAATTCGATACATGTAATATTATATAATATTCTGTCTTGTCAATTTTTTTACAAAACACGTCCAATTTTCAAGAATAAAATTTATAAATGATGAAATATATAGATAGAAGATTTTAATGGCTACTATTAACGTTGCTCCATGTTCATATTCCAGCGGAATTTGCGTAATTTATGCTTACATTCACTTCGATAAACAAATATGGATAACTCCACATTACACGAGATATAATACCGTGCTAAGATCCGTGATATAATCGTACGATTAGCAGAACTTTTGTAATCACATATTACGCAACAGAATATAAAATTTTATTTTTGCGAGTAAACCCGTTTCCGTCTTTAAAATTTCAAATCTTTTTAAATTAACATACAATGTAAACAAAAAAATACGTTGTAATTAAACGCGCACAGTTGTAATGAAAGCTAACAGTAATTAATTAAAATCGTTCGCATAATTCGCAGGGAAATTAAAGCATCCCGGAATCATGTGATCACAATAATCCTTAAAAACGTTCCTAGTAAATTCTAAAACACTTTATAGCGTTCCATTCTTTTATTCTCGGGGGGAAAAAAAAAGAACTTTATGGTCTTTAATAATACATCACGACTATGGGAATGAACTTTTCACATGAATTTTTCATTTACCTGTAGAAAATAAATATTGATGACACTATGTTAGCAATGCAAATGCAACTCGTATTATCTTAATCCGATTTCTTTCAATTCAATTAAATTTTAGAAAAGCAAAGTAAAATAGCCCTCTTCGCTTAGGTATTGGAAACTATGCTAAATTGAAACACTACCGAGTATATACTGATCGCGTTCAATAGGACCGACTCCAATTCCAACCACGGATCGAATTTCGACTATATATCTGAAGTTCGAGCTTCGTTAACGAAAACCTACCGAAAAGCACGTACGCGAAATCCTGGCCTTCCAATTTGTCGTTTTTCCGCTATCCGATCGAAAATTGCTACTTTGGCTGTGCGCGCGCGCGCGCGCTTGAGCACAACAGCTATTTTCTAATCGGCTCGATAGAACGAGATTGGCGACACACTCGATTATTTATTACGTGGTCGACATACTCGCGCGTGAAATGCACATCTGACGTGGCCAGTTATGTAAGCGTGCAAGGTGTACCCGTGGAAAGAAAGTGCGGAAAGTATGTTGTACACTTGAACACCTAACAGCTGCAGGTAGCCCGTGCAAACGTAGCCCGTGCAAACGTAGCCCGCGGGCGTATCGCGTTGGTAAGCGTAGCTTGGCCACACAATACATCAACATCATGGCAATGAAACGTTGTTGCAAGATTTTTCCTGTTATGCAATTGTCAACTAATACCGCTGCATTTAACTCGCATATACTCACGCATACCCAATTAAATAACGAATAAAAAGGACATTCGGTTTTTATAAATAAAGAGAATTAACTTATATAAGTTACGTGTATACATTTCACGTAAGCAAACAGATCGTGCCAAAACAAACAAAACAACTTTGCGCGCGAACTCGATCAAGAGTTTGTTACTTAATATAATGCTTTCAATTTAACTTGGTTTATTTGTTAAGTTGGTTTGATCTTAACTCAATCCCTAATATTTCTCAATTTTGAACTATGCTCGAGAAAGCAAAGTTTACATTACCGCTGACACGGTCCCCGCGACACGCTAGAAGCACGCGGAACAGGCAGGAGGAAGAGTACCCTTCCTTTCCTTTTACGCCAAGTTTTCTAATTTGCACGACGGGAGAAAAATTGACGACTCGCCGCTGGAATCAGTGGCAAACGTCGCTTAACATACTTTCGCGGTTGCGTTTCACTTGTCGCTCATCTATCGAGAAGAGAGAATTGCAGCTACGACCTCAGCTGTTGCACAATGGCGCTCATACGATATGGTAGCGTTTGCAAACAAGACGCAAACGCAAACAGCTGGACGATGAACGCGCGGTATCACGAATACAAAATTGAGCAAGTGTCATTGCACAGACGTGCGATGCAACCGCGCATCGTGTAACCATTATTCTTTTTAATTCAACTCGGAGATTCCTCCGTGGCCATTATCGCAATCATTACCGTAATGCGCGTTCGACTGTTGCCGTAAACATTATGTAAACCGCATATCCCTGCAGTTGAAAATCGTCTGCACCTAATAAGAACGGGATTTCATCGCGATTCTATATCTCGTGCGATAAACTGCATGCAATCTCGCGGAGACTGCATGCGATCTCCGCGCTTTGCAAATCCGTTGAATGCATTTTGAAGAAATGCATATTTCATCGATTCACTGTTATTATCTTAACTGCTTCCTTTTCGTATTTTACATGTAAACAAGATGTTGCCAGTCATAGCGATCATAGAACCGTCATTTGTATAATGAATATTTCTTTTTCTTAATGGACCTTGCATTATAAATTATATGATTAATTGTTCATTAGTTACAAAAAATAAGAATAATCCTAAACACTGGAACGCTATATATGTTTCACCATATGTAGCAATAAAAAATCGACGACTAGCGGTCGGTAATTTCCAGGTCAATTTTTTACATGAATCCGTGTATTGTATTACATCAGTTTATGTAGCAACCGATTATTTTTTACCAAGTGTAGTAAGAATGTCGAACGCTATTGAAAATTAAATTCTCGTCAATTCTCGAAGTACAACAATATAATTATATTGTCATAAATAGATTATTTCTCAGGTACACCATACGTTCCGTTCGCAATCGTTAGAAGATCGATTTACAGGTACAAAATTGCCACGATATTACAATATTACGTATACATAGCATTAACCATTGCGTAAAAGTAGCGTAGCATTATTTAACTGGCCATTAGTGGTACACGCTTGTGAATCACCAATGCAAGATATCAGAAAGTATTATATTTTTCCTCGGCGTCAGAACGTTAATCGTCCCCTTATCAAGAGATGTGCGTTACGTAATTTGAAATGCATTATAAAACATTCATATTTCACCGTATGCAGCGATAAAAAATCGGCGACTGACGTCAATTGGTGATTCCGGAGTTTTTACATGAATCCGTGCTATTGTATTGCATCAGTTTATGTAGCAACGAGTTATTTTTTATCAAGTGTAGCAAGAATGTCGATTGCAAAAAAGTTAAGTCGATTTAAAGAAGTTATGATGTTACACAAACTTTATATTCGTCGATCAATAAATTTTAAACAATTTAAAGTAGTTGTCTCGCAACAATATGACCTAAAAATAAATTTTTTACAAATTGATTCAAAATTTCACTATATCTTTATTGAATTAATATTTAAGTAGTCCTGCAAAAAAATTTACTTTTAGTACTTTTTGCTTAAAAGTACTAAATATAATTGCAATTATCTCAGCTTCTAAACGGTAAATCTTTTTTTCTTGCAGGGCCACTTTTAGTACCTTTTACTAAAAGTATTGTACTAAATATAATTGCAGTTATCTCAGCTTCTAAAAGGTAAATTTTTTCTTGCAGGACGCTTAAATATTACTTCAATAAAGATATAGTGAAAATTTGGATCAATTGTAATAGAAATTCATTTTTGAGTCATATTGTTGCGAGACAATTATCTTAAATAATTTTTTATAATTTATTTTTTATAACTTTTTTTATAATTTAGACAATGCAATTCAATGCAGTGTGTTAATTCGTATATTTTTGTTAAATAATTTAAGTTCGAATTAGTTAGTTACATTTTATCGTTTACTTTAAGCTATTAAACTGAATAATAAAATCGTTCAATATCGATTTAATAAAAGCAGGTTAATTAGTTTTTCAATCGCTGACGCACGTGGGAATAATCACTTATATTACCTAGAAGAGAACGTTGTTGTCAATTGCCGTCGATTTGAAAGTTCTGACATACTAGAGTACAGTCTTTTGAATCCAACGATGTCTCAAAGCGTTCTAGTTACAAATGCACTACTGTTTCAGATGCAACGCGTCCTTGCGCGTAATACATAACAACAGTAAAATAACGAGAACAACGACGCGGGATTGTCCAGCGTTGTTGGGAAATTGCGTGGTACAACTTCCAAGGAGAGTTACAATCTAATGACCCGATTTCGCGGTTCATGTTAATTTTAAAAAGTAAAAAAATTATTCCGTGTCGACACAGAAAGACCGGTTCTTGCAAATTTACTAACGAAAATTTCACAGTTTTTAGATACGCGCCATTTTCCAATTCGTTACAAAACGAATTTCAAACGACCCGAACGATATAAATAAAAATGCATCGAAACTCTCGCGGTACGTGCAAACAAATCTAACTAACTGTACTATTACGTTGCGAAAGTAACAATCGTGCGTTTAAACAACGACGATGTAGACTCGCGTTCATTATTGAAGCATAAAATATCTTCGAAGCATTTCAAGCATGGCGAGAAGCAAAATGAAAAATTTGTTTGGCATAGTTTCCCTAAGTGCAACCTAAAACAACACTGATAAATCAAACGCGATAAATAAAGCTCCTAGCAGCAACGCGACGTATACGTTAAGTTATTATAGTCTTAAATTTCCGCTGAATCGATAGTTGTTTTACCTCACGGCCTCTCTTTTTCTTTCTCTGATTCACAATGCTAAAGCACGGACTATAAAATTGTGGATTAAACAAATACAATTTAATAATTAATGTAATATTTCCCAAGCGTTGGATATTTCATGCAAAAATATAATATATCTGCTCCAGAATATTATTTATGATAACGTGTTACGCTAAATAACGATTTTAATTTCTAATTAGAGAAGATATAAAATCCAACAAAAACAAAAATTTTCAAAGCAATTAAATTAATTAAATTTAAATAAATGTTAAAGTGTACGTTTATAAAATCTCTACGATGTCTCAGTATAATATTAAAGAAACATACGAGAAGTATATTAGATTAAACATATATGACATTGCGCAACAGAGAAGCTATAACATATTGCGACCTGAATCTCAAGATGTCTGCAAATTTAGTTTACCAAGTTGCTTGGAATGAAAAGGAAATATGTGGGTCGTAAATAATCCTCCTAGTTGCAATATGTCATAACTCTCAGCGCGTAATTCTTCAAAAATCTTATTAGATAACGCCAGTCATATATTGCGCTACATCTATAAGCCACATGATCGATCACCATATGTGGTCTTTTAAATTTTAATTTAACGCTTCGGTGCCTCAAACGCAGTTTAAGTAATACTTATCTGTTGTCTGTCGCGTTCGCACACAAGCCCAAGATAATATTTACACAGTTGCAGTTTGCTATATGATTGGCAAACATGGCGGTAAAAACTAGTTCATTTTTTAATACTAACAACAATTGCAATAAAACTTCAAACAGTACAACTGTGTTATAGAAAAAATATATTCTTTTCAAGTTACTTTAATTATCTTGTGCATTATTTTTGTTAAATTGAATAGTCGATTAAATTAAATTTAAAAATCTATTACTGAAACATTAAATAAATATAGAAATAATATGTATATAAGCAATCTGTCGGAATTAAGAAAAGATTGCTAATCACGCGAAGTTAAGGAGCTAACCCTCAAGAGACCGGCGTAATGTCCAGCATGCAATTATACACCGGCTGGCCATGCATCGCGCGTACTTGCATGCATGCAGTGGACGTATTACGCAAGAATATAGAAAGCCCCCGGTACACGTGAAAGTATCCGTGCTATCGTCTGCATTCCAGCGGAATGCGGGCCTTACCAAATGCAAATCATGTCCGGAGTATGTTCGGACCCGGTCAATTAAATTATTTACGGAAATGGAAATCATCAGATGTGCGCAACTATATCAACATACATATCTTGTTTATCACGTATAAAAATTTTAATAAAGTATCATTAATTGTATTATTTTGAAAAAAAAAATGTTTTCTCTTAACGTTCGCTTTAATATAATTTATGCGATCTCGCATGTATGGGTATATTACACAAGTATTGTAATCTTGTGATACGTCATCAGATTGTAATGCAAAATAATCTTTTAATATACTGGTGTTAAGGTGCGTGCAATTACATAGTCGCGAGATAAAAAAGTTTTCACGGTGCTTCATCAAAGTAATAGATAATATCAGCAATAGAGCAAAAAATAAAATTCACGCTTTATAGATGTAAAATAACCGCCAAACGAGAATATAAAAACGATAATAAATTGAGTATATTAAACTGACTCACTCGATCAGCTGCACCACGATCTGAAGCAAAAGAACCTGAATCCGAATGCGCTCCATCGATCATTACATCTAAAACAAAATAAAATACATAATTACGTAGGTATTACGAATAAATTACAGACAAAAAGATTCATATTTATAAAAACTTGTGCTTATACATTAAAACTTTCGAGGCGGCTGACACGTGCTTATGATTGATTTCATCGCACGCTTGAAACTTTATTCGAGAAAGTGAGAAAAAAAGCTCTCTTAGTGAATGGAAGTTTAAGTGGTGACTGTAGTCAAAGGATAAAATCAGGACAGCGTAAATACGGGGCACGTAAGGAAGACGAAGAAACAGAGGAAAATGAAGAAAAAGTCGCGGTAGAACTTCGCTTACGAAACTTTTGTTCTTTTCTTTGTTTCGGATCGTTTCTGCTTCTTTCTCGTCGAGATTTGCGGCTAATAACGTGTTAAAACAAGTCGGGTGTAAAAAAAAAAGAAAAAAGCCTGTCGCCATTCTATTTCGCGTGGAAAACCGCGTTCAAGCCTCACAAATGTTCCTATGGGGGGAAAAAGGAATTCACAAAACTCTTCTGCTCGCTGCCGACAAGAATAATAATTTAAAGCTGACAAGAAGATATAAAGCGGAAGTTCCTTCGACCGTTAGCCTCGAAAATCCTTGAAGTTCACGATCCGAAACTGCGAAATTCATTGTTCGAATCCGCTTTACCGTCCACTTCAATATTTCATCGTGTTGTTATGGCAAATGATGCGGAAATACACAAGTGAGAGAAATACGTTATTAAACAATTCCTAATACTGTACAATAAAATGCATAACTCTATAATATATTTAAATATATGAAATATGAAATATATAATATGTAATATCATATATATAAAACATAAAAATTTTAAAATAACAATATAAAAAGCTTTTTTTATTTGTCTTTTTAATGCTTTTACAAAGTAATTCCACGCCATACTATAGGCAAATAATGAACTCAAATCTTTCAAAAGACAGTAATTTCCGATAACGCACATCAATCAACTTGAGTGAAAATCGATTTATAAATGACTGTAAATCATAAAATGTAGAAATGTTATAAAATTTTCATGCAATTACTCTGCAGCGCGTTTATCAATTATAATTTCAATTATACGTTACTCTTCAATATGAAATTCAATATCACGTCGGACATAATTCCGTAATGAAGCACGGAGATGTCAATTTTTCATCGCGAAATAGTCAGTGGACTCACGTCCATCATGATTAATCGAATCGATGGAAAATTCGCCCAGATTTATTATAATAATTTAGATTTGAATTGTAAATTGCAATTCCGAACATACTTTAATCAAATTTCACGATTATGGAAATGTAAACCTCTAATTTAAAACATATGTATAATAATAATTATGCAATTTAGCGCAATCCGATAACATTTATATCTGCAAATAAATCCACCACATATTTACTACAAAAAATTTCAAATTTTTTAAAATATTTTGTACAAAAACTAGAACACTTAACATAATTACATATGCGTCAATGATATACGTTTTTGTCGTAATTAATGTAGCCAGAGCATTATAAACTTCTAGAGAAAAAAAACATTAACGCATTGGATGATGGATATATAGAATGATTTGCAGAATTTCCGGCCGCATTAAGTATAAACAGTAACAACATTCTTCTATAATACACAATACCTGAGCGTCGAAAGCAGAAGTTAGTATTGTTAACAATGAACAAAAGCGACACTCGACTATAGAGCGCCCTCCACTTTATAAGCCAGGTGTGAAACCGTAACTAAACACCTCTAAAGACAACGGATTCTACAATTGTGTAGACAGTCTTTTAGTCTTTTTACTTGCGATTACTTCAGCTAAATGTGTTAATTTTATGTTCCACACATTTAATCTCGCAAATGTAATCTTATTACGTGACAGATCGTTGAGAAAAATGTTTCTCACGATTCCTGAAGATATATTTTCACTTTCTACAATTGCACAATTTTTCAATTATCTCTCACAAAATAATGGAAAACATTTTATTATTTTAATTTTATCTCTTTTTCGCAATATTTTTAACATAGAAACACAATTTTATAAATTATGTATCATGTATATATCAACATATTTCAGGGCTATTGGTGGTATAATATTGGTGCTGATGATTTGTGCGACCGTGTACGAATATAAATCCTTCCCTCTTGTAACTGACATCGAATCTTCGAACGCGTCAAATAACAACGACAAGAGCAACAATTTCGTAGACAAGAATCTAAACAAAGACCGTAGGATTTCAACGGGACAGGAAAATGGCGAAGAACTAATTGAAAAAGGGACAAAGTATCCGCAAAAAGAAAACTCTATTGAGAAGGATAACGATAAAGGTTATTGACATTCTTTGAACGTTTTTGTCGGCGAAAAAGCGGACCGCGCCTTCTTGCGCGGGATATATCTTGAAATTCTTTAACATTCCATCCTTGCCGTTATTTTTTCAGGATTCTGGCTGAAATGCTTGCTCGCATTCAGTCCTAGCGTCAACGGAAATAAGATCATTAGCACTGAGCCTGCGGCTAAAGATAGTCTGACTTGTCTTCACGGTCTTCGAGTGTTCTCCTTGGGATGGGTCATCATGGTGCATACGTATCTCCAAGTTTTTTCCATTGCCGGTAATTTTCTAATTTGCAAAAATCACACTCTAAATAAATTCCAACGCGTATCAAGAGATGTAAAAGATAATAGTACAGAAAATTGTGTCGTCGTTAACAGCACTTGTAATTAATTGGATCGTTCTACTTTCTATAATTAGCTTTCAATGCAATTGATAGGTGCTATGATGCAATAAAATATATCAAATTTCCTGACGGACGATAATTGAGACTCTTCCCTATCTTACACTTTTATACTTTCACCGACAATTTTGTGATTAAGCCTCATTATACTTTACAGAAAACAAGACACTGCGAACCGTCACGGAGAGGAATTTCATGTTTCAAACTATCAGTAACGCGACGTTTTCCGTAGATACTTTCTTTTTTATTAGGTGAGAAACACTTTTTTTTATTTCAATAAAGTTTTTATATCAATGAAGAAGAAATTAACTCTTGACAATGTTGTGCAGCGGTTTGTTAGTGACTATACTTTTCTACCGATCTTTGGGCAATCTTAACATCGAGAAAGGCAACTTCTTAAAGACAAGCTTTATCAAGTTCATTATCATGATTCTATATAGATTCGTCAGGTATGTTTCAATTACGATGTAAAAAGGAATATTTTTTTATACGAAACAATTCGATTTACATAGATAATCGAATAATGTACATTTCTTTACTTTTGTGGTTTTTTTTCCTTTCACAAAGATTGACACCAGCTTATCTCTTTGTGCTGGGGATGAACGAAATCGCCATAAAGCATGCTCAAGCAAAGACAGTCTTTTCACTTGCAGTTATCGACCACTTGACCTGCGAAAAGTTCTGGTGGCGTAATGCGCTCTATTTAAACTCGCTATATCCGCGCACGGAAATGGTAAGATGATTTATACTTCACTTATTCTAATGCACTTTTTTTCTCACAAGTACGTATCTTGTGAGACAAGATTATCAACAACGAAATATACAACCCTCCTTGCCTAAATTTATTTTGTAAACGCAAGCATCTGCTGCAAATACGAATCTTCAGAAAAACAAGCACTTCATAACTAAATATTGTTATCGTTACCAGTGAGAAATTTCAATCAGAAAATGTCACAAAGAAGAAAATAAAGAAAAAAATGTTGCCAAATCTTTTCAAAACAATAGTCTTGAACATTCGATAATCAGCAATAATAAACGCGGATATTATGAAATATTACATAAGACGCGGTTATATAAAAGCGTGTTTTCATTAATAATATACTTTCAAGAAGCAATTAGTGGCAAAAAATCATTCGGATCTGTTTCTACGTCGAAGCGATATTTAATATGTCACTTTTTCAGCGCGTAAATTTTCCTGAGACCGACTTTTCTCAGAAAAAACTTTCGTAACTTTGTCCACGAATCAACTTCCATCACGAAAATGTTGGCAATTAATTCGTGACTATTACGTTAATAACTTTTTAGTGCATGCTTTGGAGCTGGTATATGGCCAATGACACGCAGTTCTACGTCCTTGGGATATTTCTTCTTTTACTCTCCGTGAAATATTTCAAGACCGTGATAGCTGTCGTATCGCTGTTGATTGTTTCGTCGTGGTTCACTACGTTTTCCGTAGCCTACAGCAACGATTACATAGCCAGGTAATGTAACGTTTTCTTGGATTCTCGATCGATATTACATTTACGCTTTCAGATCAACGTAATTATCGATATAAACTACTTTCAACATTTAGATTTTTATATGTATATACATTTAACACAGTAGACTGACAAAATTAAATTTTTAAGAAATCTGTATAACGCACTGAAATAACTCATAAAATAAAAAGTGTTTCAATCTTTTTATCGAAATCGGGTGAATGCGCAAATGAACAATATAATAAGCACCTATTAAAGCACCAGTTGTAATTAAAAGCTTTCATTTTAACTAGCTTTCTAGCACACACTTATTATAACGTGATATCGGCATTGTACATACTTTGCATTACTCGCCTGCCGATGCGGTAATATCTGCGCAATATTGCTTATGCGCTTAATTCCTTTATCGACTCTTTGTATAGGATCCAAGAGCCATTCGCTCTCTTCGACGAGCTTTATGATAAACCTTGGTTGAGAGCTGGCCCATATTTCATCGGCACGATTACTGGATATATCCTCTTTAAAACCAAGTGCCAGTTAAAGTTACCTATGGTGAGTTTTCCACATATCGAAATTATTTCCAATGATTTTGCGCTTTCAAGTTGACCATTCAATCGATCAATTAACAATAATATTCATGTATTTACTTTGCCTCGCATGGATATGATATAAATTTGCCAAAGATCTTTTTAATTGCAAAATCTGTATACCGAATATACATATACAGCAAAAATGTAAATAATAAAAGATAACGAAATGATTATATACAAAGGGTAAAATGATAAATATGTATAAGCCGATAAATTTACATAAGTATTCTACAATTAAAAAATAAAAAATAAAAAAAAAATAAATAAAAATGGTGCTTATACTGCGACAACTTTTCATGCATCTTTTAGTGTAAAACAATTTCTCACAACTCTAAACAAATCTCGATTCCCTAGGGAGCGGAATTGATCGGCTGGATTCTGTCCGCGATAATAATGTCCTCAGTGGTGTACGGACTGTATCCCGGAAATTTGACGGTGCTAGTCAGCTCCGTATATGCGGCCTTGGGTCATACCGCGTGGGCAATAGCAGTAGCTTTTGTTGTGATTCAATGCTGCACGGGATCGGCGCGAATGATCAATAGTTTACTCTCACTCAGACTAATGTATCCTCTCTCGAGGCTCACATACTGCGCCTATTTAGTTCACCCCGTTATCATGATGATCACGTGTACACAAATGGACGGACCGCTACATCTTCATAACGGGATTGTGGTAAGATAAAAAAAAATTATTTTTAAAATGTAAAATTAGTTTTTGCGCGGTGCCGTGTGATTTTTAAGCAAGCATTCTGCACGAAATCAATATACAAAAATTATATTTTTTTAATTTTATCTATTTTTTAAACAGAACATTGTATTTTTATTAGTACTTTAAAACAATTTCAACACTTTGTAATATAATTATTGCAATTGTAGACTGAAAAATACTATTACCTTAAATATGTAAAGTCCTAAAACCTAATTGCGTAAAATATATTCTAGTTAAATCCTTCTAATTTTTAATACCAAAAAGTATTAAGTTTATTAATTAGATATTTCTTGTGCACAGCTTATCGTCTATTTCGGTAACTTGGTGGCCTCATACTTGCTGTCGTTCTGCATTTCTCTGGCCTTCGAAGCGCCAGTAGTAAATTTGTTAAAAATTGCATTCACCTCAAAGAAAAGAGAGAGGTAGAATGCGATCATTCGCTTAATAGAAGAACAAATGTGATTATTCAACACGGTAAATATATTAAAATTATGCATGTAAATTATCAGATCAGTGATAACTATACGAAACTATGCATCGTAATAACATATTATAAGAATAATAATATGTTTTATAATGACTATAATAAAAATCATGACATTGCAAAAATATTTAATATGTTACTTTTTTTATTAACATATCAGTGTTTCTTGCAGATAATGATGTTGTTCCGAATTTCTGAATCTCAATGAGAAGAAGATGAAAATCATTGAATTACTGAATTTATAGAATGTACTTGTGGCCAGAAATCACCGATATTCGGTAGTTCGTAATAATAGAGTCATAAAAATTCAGTAATAACTCATCGAATACTTCATGATATGATGATGACATAAATATTTCATGAAATAGGTCCTAACTTCTTAACATTAAATTCTTTTCCTAACAATAAGACACAAAAAGCTAAATTGCTCATAAATCAGCCTGTCATTATTAATAAAGAGAAAATATTAAAGAGCCATTTTAATATGGTAATCATTCCAAAAATACAATAATACAATCGATACAAAGATTCGTTAACACTTAAAAATAATTGAAAAATATAAAAAACTCTTATGCAATTTTTATCAAGTTGAAAGAACTCTCGAGTTCGAGGCAACACCCTGTGCTAAACACGCGAATTTTTTTCCCCGATCTAGATATAACGATTACGTGTTAAACAGCAAGATCTGCTAATGCAATAACCGTGTTTCTTTATGTAATAAATAAGAAAAACTAAATCACTGATTATGAAACATAAAATCACACAGTAAGTTAGAAGATTTCTTTCCGCTGATCTATTATCGCATACATACGTGTCGCATATATACGTATAGATGAAAAAAATTTATAGTATAACTATAAACGTATAAGTTAGTTAAAAATAGCGGCAAAAAAATGTTCACATGTGCAACACATCAAATATACTGTAACACAACATAATCTTTTTGTGTGTGCAAAATAAAAAACATACTACAGCAAATTAGGATTTTGCAGTTTTTATCGTGCATTTGGCATCGCATTGTTACACGATATAATAAATTTAGTCACGAGAACAACGCAAAGAGATGAAAAAAATAGGTATGCATGACGCGTTTGTTTCAGAATTTATGAATACTACGCGAAATAACTGACGGTCCGACAAACAAAAAAAAAAGAAATATTGCAAAGGGTCGATAAGAAAGAAGTAAATGAAAAAATACACACAACGTTATCACCGCATACATCCACATGAAAGTTCAGAGAAGACGATTTGTTTATATTGAACAATATATCAATTATATTGAACAATATAGCTATGTATTTTCACTTCATAGATAATAGTTTAAATATAAAAAATTTATAAATATATTATTATAAATTATTTTGAATTTATTTGATGCATTACGCTTCTTTTTCATCACAATTCTTTTTCAGTGTCTTTTTATAGCAAAACTCAATTTGTCATTGCGTTTCAGCATTATCAAGCTGAAATAAGTCTGCCGCTGCTTATCATTGGCTTCCTGGCATATCCAGGCGCACAAAGGTTTGATTTCCTTTTCTGCTTTTAATAACCATAAAGTGGTGCGTGACGTGAAAGGAGGCGCATGTCGCAAATTGATTTTCGATGCTCGGCAGACAACTCCGAATGCGCCGACACTGCGTTTAAACGCGTTATCTGTCTGTTGCAAATGCGAAAATAATTTCAAGTTTCTTCAAGGATGTGACCATCTGTCACCACCAAAATGATGACAAATAGCTAATTGCATTGTACATTGATTAAAATGAATAAATATACGCAACAATATTTTAAAAATATTTAAAAATATTTAAAATATCGATCAAAAAATTTTGAAGTAAACTAGTAGAACACTTTAAAATGCGCGTATTTAAAAAATTGATCAAAATCTGAATCTATAAATATATATATAAACACAGCGTATTGTACACTGAGAAAAAAATGTACTAAATTTTAATAAATATTTATTTGAATAGTACTAATAACATATTTACTAAATGTAAATATATATTTATTTAGTACAAGAACCAGTAATTTAATTTAAGTATTTTTTTTTTTTATTTTTGAGTAAATATTTATTCACCGTAAATAAATATGTTATTAGTACTATTCAAATAAATAATTATTAAAATTTAGTACATTTTTCTCTCAGTGTATGATGGTGAAGAAACATTCAATACATTTTTCGAAGAACGTCGATATATTCTTTCAATTTCTATATAGTTTGCAATCTGCACATTTTCAATTTCATCTCAACCTTATTTTATACACGTCACTTACTACTATATGCATATAGACTAAGAGAAAGCATAAGGAATAATACAATGGTAAACATTTGTAGAACGTTTAGCGATAGCATATTGTTATAACGTACAAAGCAAATATTGATTATAAAGAAAATTTACGGCGCAGTTGCTGCTGGAAATTGTAAAATGCATATTTTTGCAAAAATCTATAACAAAATATTTTTAGTTTCAATAAAAATTCACTGGAAAAAAATAATATCATTTGTCAACGCTTAAAATTTTGTTGAAAAAGGAACAAAAGCAGAGAAGTGAACGTTCGAGATATCGTATCGCGCAGTTAACAACTCAAAAACTTGTTATTAATGGATTGCGATTATGTGTAGATTCTAAATGTATTAACACGTATATAAATTATACTATGACTATATAAAAAATTCATATAAAAATATGAAATTAGCCTTTCATTAAGATATAACAAAGAAAATTTGTAGATATTTTTTTCTTAAACTTCATGACATTGCTTAAAGTGTCGAGTCCACTTAAGACTTAAAGTAAATGTAGCGGATTTCATGTTAATTAAAACGTCAACGTTTTACGTCTGTTAGAGCTCATTTAAACGCCCAGCAAAATGTCTTCCGCTGACGACACAGCTTTATAGAATAAATGTTGAGCTGACCAAAGCTCGATGTCAACCATCTGACATCCAATACAGATACACTAAAATACACTGAGAACATTGACGAAGGAATTAAAGTCGCTCTCAGATCAATATCCACTCTATTTCAATACAACTGCATATCGCTTTTTATGTTCCACTAATACGTATACATCTATTTATAATTTTGATGTATAGAATGCGGCCAAAATTGTATTACAGCATTATCTACACTCTATTTTGAGTTGAATTTTGTTCAATCTTCTTCTGCTTGTATTTCATATATGCGATTTCAACCACAGCTTGAATAATAATGTAATTCCTTCCTTTCGATTTTGCTATTGTTTCCACAATATTCACATGATATTATATATTCGCTATTTTAATACGGAAAACCGCGTTAAATTCTCTTAGACTATGTTTAACCGTGTATATTCGAAAATCGCTCATCTGTTTGCTGTGATTTTGCGGCTGCAAAACATGGCAGTCTCTCTGTGCATTGCCGCAATGATAGCGCCCACACACATACGAGAAAACGCCGGATGTGATTGCGGATGTGCTTAGCGCGTGTGGATATCATCAAATTAAATCCACAACATAACTGAGTAAAGACACGTGCACGACACCACGACCGCAGACTTGACATCTCATTAAGAAAATCGATATCACTTTAATTATCATACGAGTCTTTCTGGAGGGTCGAACGTAAACGCAGCAATTAAATGGACAAAAGGTGCCTTCAAACGGTTGATTAAAACTAGACTAAACGTTTAATTAAAAGTCACTTGTACTTCCACATATTTGTACATTTCAAACACAATTGCAATTATAAGTTTTAGGAAATGTCTGTTTCAACAATAGCACTTTAATTGAATAAAGCGTGGACGGTCGTCATGACGCGAAAAATACAACATGTTATTTGTTAATCCGTCCATCCTTTTAGCGGCGGGAAATTTTCTACGGAACGTTGCCTATATTTTGTTTGACGCAAAAAGAGCCAGTTTATCTGGTAGCCAATTTTAATTAACTTTCTTCTAAAATCTGTCCGATGTAATCGCAACATTTAGAAGAGTTCGGTTTTCTGAACTGAAACGTGAAATACGGAAATTGCTTCGAGAACACCGCAAAATGCATGCGAACATACAAAAGCCATAGTGCTGGCAAGCGAATATTGTACACAAAAGCGCTATTCATAAGCGATGTGTAATATGCATTCAATCGCATTTATCATTTAAGCACTATAGTTTCAATGAAACTTTGGAATTATGCGTCACCATCATCGTTGTGTGATATAATCAAATATTATTAAGACAAAACTATATTAAAAAAGTATATTCAAATTTATATTTCTCACACATGTACGATTTAGAAGAGTGTTTAAAGTTTCCCATATTATTTAAGAATATGATGCAAGACTGTAATGTGTAATTAATAAAACTCTTGACAACATAATTAAAAAGTACAATATCTCATACAATTTCAAAGTGCATATACAATTGCATATACATCTATGCCGCTCATTCGCAATGTACTCATAAGCTCTTTGCATTTGCTTTGATGAGTGTGTCCGCCTGCATTCTTAACCGGGCTTAACGTAACCTACTTCCGGCCGATGCAACTTCCTTGCAATTAGCAAGCTGAGCTGCATCTCATACGTTTCGACGTCGTTGCATCTTTTTACGAAGGAATTTTCACGTAAGTACATTTCTCTCGTTGCAAGTAGTATATGCGAGCTATTTTTCTAACACAAATTCTCATCTAGTGCATAACTCGTTACAAAATGATTGCGTTAAAATAGCACCGAAATATACAATGGCAAATTTTTCGAATGCTGAATTTGATTTGTTTCATTATTCACGTGCTATAAGCGGGTTGGGAATATTTATGTAATATCAGTCATATCTAAATTTGTCATAAAATCGATCGATCTCTTTCCGGAGGTCGCAGAGAATGATTGTCCTTTCAATAAAAATGGAGAAAATCTGTAGATTTCTCAGGGATTTACGGATTCATAAAACTTAGCTTCGTTTTAATTATCGTTCCGAAGGAAATGTTTATAAATTTATTTGCAACTGTGATGAGATTTTAAATATCTTTACAACGAAATTAATATACACATAAAACCATTAATCTTGATACCGTGTTTTTGCAGTTTTGCCGTAAGATCAAAATTTTTATTTTAATATCTGTGTGAAAGAATTAATCCATTATTAATCCAATGCAGCTTCAGAAATATCATACACTATAAGATTACTTTGTTATATATATATGTAATACTGCCGTAAAAATATTATTGATTACAAAAGAGAACGTATTTTATATCGAAACAAAAAGATTGAAAAGCGTAATCTGCCATACAGTAGTCATCTTTAATTAAATTTAAAATCATGTTTATTATTACAAGTATTAATTTAAAAATTCATAATCTCCAATTCGTAATAGATACATTAATTGATATCTAATTTAATATTATTTTAAAGATAGAAATCTCTGCAAATGTCCAAAGAAATGACGACAATAAGAAGAGCTTGTACAAGATAAATAAATTTTGTTTGAAGCAATCGATAATTGCTGCAACTTCGTAAAATCGCAAGAATAATCAACTTTGGGAAACAAAAGTTCTTCTTTCTTAAGTGAGACAACCTCCGCATATTCGATTACCAACCCTACAATTTTTTTCTAGGCTTTCCGCGAAAATCTGATATCCGTGTGGCACATGCGCGGATAACGAAGCGCGCAAGGTAGCCTAGACCATTTTCAGTCAGTCGGCTGAGGGCCGTTGAGGAACTCGAATCTTGCATGAGAATTTCGGTGCCCGCGATACACGCACGAGGTTTCGGAAAGCATCGTCAAAGACTGACAGAAATCGCAACTGATCTACGCAAAAAAATGCATATTTCCGTGATATCGAACCATTGTAAGGCGCGATCAATAATAAAGTTCAAAATGATGTTCTGCTGACTAGTCAGACTGTCAGAGTAGAACCTCTGGTCAAATATCTAAAAGAATAATGCCTAAAATTTTCTCACGCAAAAAACTTAAATGTGAAAATAGGATGTCGTGCGGCAGTGATTAATCGCAACTCCAAACAAGCAAAAGTTTAGTTGTAAAAGTTCGGTCATATGAAAGAATCTCCAAAGAGAATACGGATGTGATTCGACTGATAGAATTGAGACCGACGAACTTGAGGTTACTTGTGAATTTCCGGGAATACGTTGGCATGTTAGTGAGATAGAGAAAAATCGATCTTTAAAGTGTCTTCGACTTTAACTTTTGTTCAATAAAAAAACATATCTTTGAATTAACTAAAATATATGTTTAATTAAAGTGTAATTAATAGATATTTCAGCAAAATTAATGTGTATTAATTAGAGAAATTAACTACTCTAATTTATTGATTATAAGAATATTTAATAAAAAAGAATCCTTTTTTAATTATTTAAAAGCTAGACAATTATCTTATTGTTAAGAGAAAGACAATTTTTTTAATTACATTATTTTTTATCATTAAAATTTTGTGCAAACCACCCTTACAGCAAGCGCAGAGACCGAATTAAAAGTTTTATGGAATATGTGCAAATTTGATATAAAAATATTACAACATTAGTATCTACAAAATTACTACGCCGACATACTAAATGTGGTACACCAAACTACCAGATGTGTTCGATGAAGGATTTATCGAACGGAAGTTAGTGTGCGTGAGGGTTAATTCCTTTAACTACAACGACGAGAAATATACACGAAATTGGTCAAGCATGAACAAGGGGAGATCCGATGTAACAACTACCCGGAAAATTTTCGTAGCTCACATCACGAGGATTTCACGTCCTATAAATTAATTTCCAGGTACGTTGATTGGCCTGTCCTGACACCGCATCTAAAATTATATTCTACCTCAAATATGTCGCGACTGACACACAGCAAATATGCGGATATAATGGATAAAACAACTGTCCATCTAATTAATATTGCGGTAATGTCAATTAACATCAACGTGAATCATAACAAATTAATGTTGTTGTAAACTTACAATTGCAAATTTACGATTTAGCAAGATTTATAGAAATTTATCATCACATACATATTGTTACACAATATTTGTTTGTGAAATACTCATTCGATAATATTAATATTTTAAAATTAAATCAGTAATATATAAAAATATAAAGTATTTCTTTTTACATATTCTCGTTTATGAAACATTTACATCATATATTTCATGCTCCGATAGCTGTTGGAATCAAACGTAAAGAAATCGAATATTGATTAATGAATTCTTTTACTTTGAACTTGCTTCTTTGAAAGATATGGAATTATTCGCATTCAATTACAATTATATGGCAATATGTCATATTCACACGACTTTGACTCATTATCCAAAAATTCCGTCAATTGTGTGAGTTCTGTTCACATCTCACAGCATGACGTATCGACTTTCGATACCCGCCCATTGCTGATTCACGACTGCGAATGGTTTCGACGGGGTCTCTACTCTCCTTGCAGCATTAACCCACGTCACACGCTATGACGCTTAATAAGTGAGATATAGAGACACTGGATCGTTTCCAGATCAAAAAAACTGCTATTTCACTCTGAAATATTACTTCTGCCTTATTGAATCCGTAATCTTTTCTCAACAAGACGCGCATGACATCGATCGATCAAATTTTATTACATCCAAAGATGCATACAAGATTGTGGTACATAATGAACGTATCGTAGATTTTAACACGTGCACGTAATCCACTAAATTTATTATAGACAGTAATTTTTTAACTATTGATTTTATAATTAAATTTGATAGCATCAAATGCTTTTTTTGAAAAAAATTGTCTATTATCTTGTGTCATTATAACGGCGCCATTATGTTTAATTAATGCAGTTAATTCCGGCAAAGTAATGCTAAGTGCATCATTTCTTACATGTTTTATACTCCGTTACTTGATACTGAGTTTATATAATGGCGAAAGTTTATCAAAGGGCAGTACAAGAGAATAGAAAATCCTGTCTGAAAGATAAATTCGTTTCGAAAAAATCAAGTCACTCTCACAATAAATCTTAAATATTAGTCTGAAACGAAATAGCACACATATATACAAGTCGATAGATAATATTCAATTTATTCTTAATCGCAATTTGCGATTGATTCGTCGCATAATTGACATCTCAATAAAAAATTCGACAAAAAGTTCAATAAAAATAAAATAGATTTGGAAGTCAACAGGCAAAAAAAAAACATGAGAAAAATGTGAGAAAATAATGGACCGTTTTTCCCATGTTTTAAGCCCGTCGATATCCTATTACGATGCAAGCGATAAATTTTTAGCACAATGTTTTATTCAATATCACGTTCGCGAGCTCAAAATGCTTTATACTATAACTCTATAGAACAAAGAATATGTTTCTCACAAATAAACATTAGTATAATATAGATACCGATAACAATGGAATGAGTACATAATTAGCATGGAAATTCAATAACATGAAAATTCGATTCCATGCTTATTTAATCGGAAGTAATTTAATTGACATATTAGGCATGTAATTATAAATAATCTTTGACACAATTAATAATATATGTGTTTTGCAGCCAAATTTGCGGCATAATAGATGTGTCCGAACATATGGAGATTAGTTCAACGGCCTAATTTAGATACACCGGGTCGGATATATTTAGCCGATCAAACAACGTATATATTAATGAGAGATGGTATATATAGAAATTATTCGATTAATATAATTATAATTGTTTAAAATAAACTTTAACTGTTTATTTATTAGAAAATGATAAAAATGTTCAAGACAGATTCTCAATGTTTTCTTTCATGT
This sequence comes from Linepithema humile, assembly GCF_040581485.1. Lineage (NCBI taxonomy): Eukaryota > Metazoa > Arthropoda > Insecta > Hymenoptera > Formicidae > Linepithema > Linepithema humile. The sequence goes on along the minus strand of NC_090128.1, from coordinate 21,453,783 downwards.
ACCAATTATCTCATTCTTAAGTATTTACAGTTACAGATATATACAATTTAGAAAGAACAAATATAATAACAAAAAATAAGAAACTGGAACAAAAGTAATTGAGATAAGTTTAAATCCGCGCAATTGCAACACTATTCCTCCCCTCCTGTCCCTTTACTCCCGCGCCGAGTGTAACTCGATATGTGGACTGGCAATGGCCTGATTGCAAGACAGTTTTTTACTTTCAAACCGCACGCGCTGCCAAAACTTTCATAAAGAAGTAAACGTGTTACTCAGATTCATTCGAAAGGCGAGTCGAAAAGCAGACGATAGGAATTGCCCATATTTGTCGAAGTGGATACGATACGATACCCGCCTGCGGGATATTATATATCCAGAATTCAAGATTCAAGTTTCGCGTCTCGTTAACCCCGTGACCCCTTCGCGATCAATTCCAGATGGAATTTTATCTGTACGAAAGTCGAGCCAATGGAGACTTCAAGAAAACGTATGCGAAATATCGCGGCGAAACTGTAGTAAAAAACACACGCAAGATTCGTAAATATCATCTACAGGTTTAATATTAACGCCCGTACTCACGGTTGCACATTGTACATCATGCAAAACGACAAATTTACATATTTTCTTCTTAAATTTAAGTTCGCCGCTTGAAAACTTTGTAAATAAATGTTAATAAAGTTTAGGCAGTGCGATTTTGGGTTCTTGGTAAGAAAATTTATTGCGCAGAATAAGTCAGCATGATGGCAAAAGTCAGCAAGAAAAGTATTTGAATATTTATATGCTTATATATATAAAGTTATCCTTTCCCGTCAATCCTTCAATTTGTACGAATGTGAGGACGCATACATACATTCGCACATAGAACTACCTTTTCGTAATACCGCTTAGAGTTTTCGTACATACTTTACTGCATGTTACTCCTTAGTTTGACAACGTCGTGCGAGACTTCGCGGGTAGTAGAACTTTTATTACGTTCTTACACTGTAATCCTATGTGTTATATTGTTGCCTCATTCCTTTTCAACGTAGCGTTCGTATTACCGAATACACATCAAGAAATTTATTTAAAAATCTTGTAAAGTTGTATAATAATCGAAACCATATTTATACATATGCATACATATGCTAATTTATTCACCCCTGACCCAATCATAATTCTATAGTTACGTGAATACATCCACATTCAATTATAACGTAATATTACCTGAGAATTTATTGCCGTAAAAAAAATTATATATGCACAGAGATCGTTGTTATAATTACTTAATCCAAATATTCATGAATTAAGTACATTAAAATTCTTTAGAATAATATACACGTAGACCATCTATCCACATATTGTCTTCGAGATCATCTTTACCATTGCCGTTCATTAGTAAGATGAGCTCTCATTTGCGAAATAATTAATTAAGCATTACCATTATACAAAATAAAACCGTGCAATTTTACGTCAAAATAATCTACGAAAATTGCATTTTCCGCGAGCGTTATAATTGATTTTACTTTATGTACGCTAATTAAATATCTTAATGAAGTATCCTATGCAATATTCAAATGTGTACACACATGCTCGCGCACACACGCACACACATATACAAAAATTATTTTCGAGAAAAAACATAATAATATAATTATCCAATTTATCCAAAGAAAGATTCCTTAAATTTAACTTTCACGAGTTCGATAATGTCATTCGAAAATGTATTCACAGCCACCCGCATTCAGCTGACAGTAAAATGCGTTTTCACCTAGAAGATTTTACGGCACATTTTACCGGACTATCCCTTGGGTAAATCCTCCAACCCGTTTCACGTCGTGGATCAAACTTTTAACCAGAGTTCTCACGACAGAGGAGATAAAGCGGCGGACTGTTTTGTACAAATTACGACGGAACCTTTTCGTACGACTTGCCCTAAGTTGGTGCAGAATTATCGTGCACTTTCGACAGTCAGCGACAGTCAAGGCATCTAAAATGCGAGCGCAAACAACGGAATTAGAATAAGAATCTAATTTGGCGAACTAACCGAGTAATCCACGAACTTTACAACACATTCAAAAATATTCATATTACAATGGAAGTAAAAAGTTTAAAGGCTATTATTTTCCCTCGCTCGAGATATTCTTTCACATAGGCTCGAAAACAATCTTTTGCAATTTAAATATCAACTTGTAAGTAACCGCGTTTTGACGATCGTACTCAATTGAAACTCGGCTACAAAAATTCACTAAATAATTCCAATTACTTTGTTATTCTTTTCTAAAAAAGTGTTACTTTAATATTAAAACCGTATTATATAAAGATTTGATTCTAAAACTAGAGAGGTATGCATATACTTCATGTTTTAATATTCATTTTACTGAGAATATATATCTTCTAGGTTGCTTTTTAAAAAATTGATATAAATGTAGTTGAAAGCCACGTAGAATTCTATAATATACAATGCTTGAAGCTATGCAATGGTATGTATCCCTCCGACAATATTCCGTATTCTGAGAGTATTTAAACGGTATCTCTGACCCAATCTTTAAAATACAATTCGCAAGAATGGAAATGGTTTAGCGCAGCCTAATCTAAATCTTCCTATGGCACGCTACATTTCAAACTTTGAAAATAAATTAATGTTATTAGCTTTACAAGCTTTCGAAACTTTACGAACTGAAAGGTGAATAAATCTTCGAAAATATCATTTAATTAAAAAAAAAATGTAAATTAACATGTACAACAAAACAATTTAAAAACATCACACATAGAAAATGCTCGTAAAACACGTGAAGCTAAACGCGCGAACAGTTTTTATAAAATACAAGGGAACATGGAAATAAAGTTGTCACTATAACACAGCGACTCCTCTTTCATCATGACGTTCTAAAAGGTGCCAATATCGGTCTATTTGCTCCTTATTTGCTGCATCCTCTTTGTCTTTACCCCCCCCCCTCTCTCTCTCTCTCTCTCTCTCTCTCTCTCTCTCTCTCTCTCTCTCTCTCTCTCTCTCCGGTGCACCGCGCCTTCATCCCCTGATACGTCCGAAAAGTAGACCATCGAAGGGTCGTAGTTGTTCCGCTTCCTAGTCCGCAGTAACGGCATAGAATTTACGGAACAGAAAGGAGAATATCCGCTTACGGAGCAATATCGGAGGTACTACGATATTTAAAGTAGGGAGCAGACAAGGATTCTCCGCCGAGCACGCACTAATAGCGAACGTCGCACCTGCAACTCTCCCGTAGGAACAAGCGCTATATTAATTGTAATATCTCGAAAGCATCATCGCCTTCCAATAATAACGATCCTAAAAGATTCGAAATATTTCGAGAGAAAAATTTCTTAATTTAAATTTAATAATTTAATTTTCGTGATGATTAAAATCTCTTCTCATTATAATATATGTATAATTGTATATTCAATTGCAAATATTTAATTTGTACTTTAATTCAGATAAATTATTATATTATTCTTGTAATATCATAAAAATACTTTGATATTATATATACAGTATAATTCATAATATATATTTTTATGCGAGCATATCCTAACACATCCTAGCATAGCAAGTAAAGCAAAACAATGACAGTTTTTTTTTATTTTATACTTAATAAAGACTGCTTTACTTCGATTTAATGGATTTTTTATAGGTAACAATACCACAAAAGAAAGATTTTTATTCGAAAACCAAGAGTATTCACTTCGACAGACAAAGACACATTATTACGCGCCGTAAGGTCAATCGAAAATACGGAAAGGGAAGCACTTCGTCCAGCAAGTACGCTTTTCTAGACACGCTATTTCCTTCAGTCGTCGTCGCATTGCTTTTTCTCGATTTACATTGAGATTCGAAGCGTCGGAGTAGTTTGCCCGACAATAAAACTGAATCCGCGTGCCTGTACAACCCTCAAATTACACCGGCCGTTTATTTAATTAACCATTCCTGCATAACTTAACGCACTGTATTTACTACGAAATTGCGGCCGCGTATTAAATTAAGCATTCATTTATACAAACTCGATGATCTTTCCAAATTAATTTCGACAAAAAGCCAATATTAAATATTTTACAATATTCTCGTTTTAACCTGTTATCTGCGCAATCCAATATAATAATAATTTTTTTCTTTTAGAAATATTTCATGAATTTATAAATATAAAATAGTTTGATATTACAACCGCGTATTATTTTCAATAAACAATTGAGAGAACTATACAAATAATAGATACTAACAATAAGCTTTATTGTGTTTGCTTCGACCGTAAAAAATTAATTTGTAGAAACATATCTGCCAATTAAAAAAAACATGTGTGTTCCAGTAAAACTTGTAAAATTTAAATGCAATAATACCTGTAATAATAAAAATGATTCTGCAACATATAATGGTAGAGCTACGTTACAGATTTTTGCTGTCAGAATGTTTACGCGCAACATCGCTATTGTTCGATCAACTGACCAATAATAACATCACTGCAGTAAAGTGCTCTATGCTGTGCGCTTGTGCTGCAGTCAATATCACAGTCATACACAATCAAGACATTTCGTAAATTATCTGTTAGAACTACCAATAAACAATACATAATAGGCCAAATCAGACAGCGACGACAATACGGAAAGAAAGCAGAAACCAAAAACGCGCAATGACCAAATGCAATATAGAACGATGAGAATAGCTCTCGGTTGCAAAAGAAACAGAAGCGACGAAAACTGGCAAGATAACCGGCAGAGAGATGACAAACAGATAAATGAAACTGTTGGCCAACTGTTATTCGGGTAGTTTGTTTCGCGCACACTGCTGCTCGTTCCGCTTCTCGTACCGTGACTCCATTTTGCATAGAGAAAAATCGTTTTCCGCGAGCGATACTACTTCGTCGTTAACAAACGTGTAACATAATATATTTGAACAATTCAAACCAATCAAAATATATTGCAAAATTTTGTTATTTTTTTAGCAATCTTTTTGCAACAATTTTCTTCAATTTTAATAACGTAATTTCGAAAAAAAATAAGAAAAACGTAGTTAAAATATGCGATCAAGTAAAATTATTAAAAATTATTAGTAAAATTGCTTGTAAAAATGCAAATTATTTCCCGATTAATAAATAATTCGTACAAATTAAACGAAATTAAAATTACGCGACATTGCTTTCCACGCTGTTAAATATCATGTTAAAAATTTCATTTTTGCGCAAACAGAAAAAACGAGATACTCTATGTAAAACTGTCGATTCACTAAAAAGCGCGATTGTATTGAAACATGCAATCGTTTCATATAGAGTTAACAATTTCTTTCTTTCTAGTATCATCAATATCATGACTATATTACTGGTTTTTTATATTGGCGAAACAAATATTGTGTATAAAACAAAGAGAATTGTTATATGTCTAATAGATTTATATATTGTAACTGGAACAGTTAAAAAACATATTTGCGAAATTTGAGTTTAGAAGTTAAACATAAATAACCTACATTCCAGAATTTATTGAAGCTGGTGAGCTTCTGATAAATTTGAGAATCATATATCAAACTTGGCAGCAAAAATTATTGCAAATTTACGATCTGATAACGAATTAATCTTATAAACAACTAAACAAGAATAGCGGTTAACTCATAAATATACGTTGTTACGTATTTCATAAATTTGATATTGGAAATATGACAATTTTTTTCATTTTTGGACCAAAAGTTAATTCGAGCAGTTCGAAATGTCCGAACTGGTTGACGTTCAATCTCGAAATCTGAACTGTCCGCACTGTTCGATTAAATTTTCAAACATTATATATTTTGTAACAAAAAATCAATTGACATTTCCTCTCACACTGTGAATAAGTAAAATTATTAAATTATGCCATCACTCGTATTGCATGATAGCATTCATTGCCAAAACTGCAATTTACGCCTATCAAGAAGCATATAGCTTATATCAAGATAAAAGTTTCCCAAACTTCGATAACTGATATTCCGTGCTTTCAATATCCGTTACAACGAATAAAGCGTCAAAGAAACTTTCTTCCAACTATTTACAAAGTTTTATCTACATTATATTCTAAGTATAAATGGCAAATATTCATTTGAAATATAGTATAAGAAGGAAAACTAAATACGGAGACCTATTCTTTACAAAAGGAAATAGTCATTTAATTTTGTTACAATCACGTCATGCTGTATTAATAAATGATTCTAATTAATCTCAAACATTTCTGTAGAAATTACAAACGTTAAATTCAATTCGCATTCTTTTGATGCAAATAGCTAGGAAATCTTTCAAAGAAAGATCGCCAATTGTTTTCAGCATTTACTTTGGATCGTAGAATATCCTCTGAGATGCAAAGCTTCGACGTTATAGGAAAAAAAAAACAAAAAAAAACCTGGCTGGAACAAAGAGAAATCTGTTGAATTCCGAGAATGTTCAGATTCGATATGAATCGCTGTTCTCAACTTTTCTTTATCGCATAATTTTCTTAAAGGGTATTCTTAACTTCTCGACGAGATTATCCAATTGAAATTTTTGGGAAATATGCGCAAATTTCGTGACGAGAGATATTGTTCTATGAGAAATACCGACCTCCTCTACATGCTAGAATAAAATTATCGCACATTCACCCTTCATTAAATTCACGGGTCGTATACATTCTTCGCCACCTCCATAGTCCATAATTTACACTACCACTAGCATAATCAAATTATACATGTCTAGCAACTATAATTTAACACTACATATTGTTTAAATTTACATCACATTATTTGTTCTTATATAATTAAATTATATTCAATCTAGTGCTGTCAATATCCGACTATCCGAGTATTCGAAATATGATAATTTATACATTCAAAAATATTTAAAAATAAAAGATTGAAACTGGATACCCGATTATACGAAATATAATAATTACATATATGTATTGCATTGTAATTGCACAGCTAACGTAAAATTATTGCATATAATCGTATTTCATGTAGAAAATAACTTTATAAAAATTTATAATTTATAATTTATTATTTACAATGTTATTTTTTATACGTAATACAATTATACGCCATAATTTTGTATTAACAATGCAATCACAATGCAATACATGTGTGTAATTATTATATTTCGAATACCCGGAGATACCCAGTTCTAAACGACAGCATTAATTCAATCTTTTATTTTTAAACTTCTTGAATGTATAAATAATAATAATCTATAATTTTTTAATTTTTTTCTAAAATTACTTTTTGAAATTTTTATACCACTTTTAAAAAAGCAGTACAAAAAGATTTGTTTCAAAATTTCAGGATTAATTTAAAACTTTCTCATGTGTATCATCGCGTAAACTCGAATTTATACCTCAGTTACTGCGTAATAGTTCAATAGAAATGACATATATCCCGGAGAGAATTTCGACAGGAGGACGATTTCGTTGTGGTTACCTATCTATGTAAGTATATCCATACATAATCACGTATATGAATTGCACCCCCTATATTTCTTCCAATCCCCAGGCGTAATAATGATCTATGTATTATGGTACAATAGGTAGATAACGCTAGATCATTCATCAGCGCATATAGTGATTACTAATAGAGTCCTCAGGCCATAATTAATGCATCGTCATAGTGTAATGATTTCACATGTGTACTGCACATATCGTAATAATTTGCCAGCATTTTTAAAAGAGAAAAATCTTTTGAAAGAAAGATAATATTTTTCATCAATTAACAGATTTTTAATAACGGAACCCTCCCTTTTCTCTCTCTCTCTCTCTCTCTCTCTCTCTCTCTCTCTCTCTCTCTCTCTCTCTCTCTCTCTCTCTCTCTCTCTCTCTCTCTCTCTCTCTCTCTCTCTCTCTCTCTCTCTCTCTCTCTCTCTCTCTCTCTCTCTCTCTCTCTCTCTCTCTCTCTCTCTCTCTCTCTCTCTCTCTCTCTCTCTCTCTCTCTCTCTCTCTCTCTCTCTCTCTCTCTCTCTCTCTCTCTCTCTCTCTCTCTCTCTCTCTCTCTCTCTCTCTCTCTCTCTTGACCTCCGCACTTAAACCTTTGCGTTCATTCTATTTTCATTAATATTTCCCACTCTTATTCAACACGCACAGTTCTGCTCTACTTCTGACGGTAGCAATTAACGATTAGCTCAATGCGCAATTGCAGTAACAATTATACGCGGCATTATAATCGAAAGCATACCATATTAACTCACATTCTGACGAGATTTCATTTCATTCTCGAAATTACGGAAAAAGTGAAAATTTATTTTTATTCTCCTCATGAATAGTTTATAACCCTTTAATTAATTTTTTTTCTTAATTACTTCCGACGGCTGTATCAGTATAAATCAACTGTATTTAATTAAATTTTCTTTTCTTATTTATTGAGCACGCTTGATTACTTGACATAGATACAAATTAATTTTCTTATCATTTTATTTATAGAAATTTTATTTCATTTATTTTATTTTATTTCATTCATTTTATTTATAGAAAAAGAAAATTTTTAACTATTTTATTTATAAAATAAAATATTTGTATTTCATATTCATTTAAAAGCTTCCACAAAATTTTAAAAGTTTCCCTTTATTTACAAAATTATTAATCTTTCTTTTGATAATATTAAAACCGTTATTTTACGTACGATTACAGAAATATTCAAAGACAAAGACTAAAAGACATTGATAAATAAATTTTCACAGATGCAAGCTACATTTCAATTAATTCAAACTGGACTTTACTGTAATATAATTTTTATTTAAATATTCGAAAAGCTGTGGGAAACAATGTGATATATAAAATTCGCATTAAAAAAATTATTTTTAAATTGAAAGAGTAAGCACTGGGAATTTACATGAGAGACTTTTGAAATCGATCAGAAAATAGATACAGAATTTTATTGAACAAGAACACAATAATTAATAAACTGAGACTCAATTGTGTTTAGTTAGCCGATCAAATTGGATTGGGTAAGATTACATTTTCTCGTTAGTACAATTCTCATCCGCCATCGGATAAATCAACATTAGTGATCTGGGTTAACGAGAGGGTGCGATAACGCCGAACTGTCATGATATTGATATGATCTCGCGGAATGTGTATCTTTTTATGTGCTAATCATTAAAAAATAAGAATAAAAGTATAAAATAAAGTTTAAATACGATGGTACACGTTTATTCTTTCTTCTTTATAAAAACAAAGATAGAACTGCAGAGTAGCCTACAGATCACATAAAACGTAGTAAAAACAGATAATTCTGTAGAAGATAGACAGTTTTACTCACAGATTTTTTTTTGCGATGTTTTGTACCCGGGTACACGATGGAAGATATAATGTAAAAAAAATATCATCAAAATTGCGGAAAGAGTGAGTAAATGAGTGCATATGAGAGAGTGAGAGTGAGAGTGAGAGCGAGAGTGAAAGTGAATAAGAGAGAAAGAGAGAGGAAGAGACTGTGAAACGCATCATATTTTTAC